>NW_009716337.1:0-13451 GCF_000703405.1 Apaloderma vittatum
GACAGCAATGTGCCCTTGCGGCCAAGAGAGCCAACGAGATCCTGGGGTGCACTAAGAAAAGTGTGTCCAGCAAGTCTAGGAAGGTTCTCCTGCCCCTCTGCTCTGCCCTGATGAGACTGCATCTGGAATCCTGTGTCCAGTTTTGGGCTCCCCAATTCAAGAGAGACAGGAACTACTGGAGAGAGTCTAACGGAGAGCTGCAGGGATGATGAAGGGACTTGAACATCTCTCCTGTGAAGAGAGACTGAGAGAACTGGGGCTGTTTAACCTTGAAAGGAGACTGCTGAGAGGGGCCCTTATTAACGTATATATAATGTATACAAATATCTGAGGGGTGGGTATCAAGAAGAAGGGGACAATCTCTTTGGTGCCCAGCAATAGAACAAGGAATAATGGGTTTAAGATAGAACATAGGAAGTTCCACACCAACATGAGGAGAAACTTGTTCACTGACAGAGCACTGGCACAGGCTGCCCAGAGAGGTTGTGGAGGCTCCTTCTCTGGAGAATTTCAAACCCCACCTGGACGCGTTCCTGTGTGGCTGCCCTAGGGGATCCTGCTCTAACAGGGGTTTGGACTAGATGATCTTTCAAGGTCCCTTCCGACCCCTCACATGCTATGATTCTATGATTCTATGATTCTATGATACTGAAAGCGCTTTAAATGGCTCCTTATTTTTTAGAGCTGAGTCCTAGATCTTAGCAACAAAGGCTGGTGGAGCATGTGCGGGGTGTGGCCAGTGCGTTGCCCTCAGGAATTTCAGAAACGTGGGTTGCAATGGAGGGGAGTGATGAAAGGTGCCGGCTCATCAGATTAAATGCTTCGAGTTTCAGCCAGAGGTTGGGGTTGCTGAAGATGGCCGTGTGCCCACCATCGCTTGGGTCTGAGGGCCTGAGGTGGGAAAAAAGGTGGAAGCAACCAGACAGGCAATAGTGAGAGGGTCAGGGCAGCCTCCGAGCGGTTCCTCGCCGCGTCTCTCTCTGGAGATGTTATAAAAAATAAGGCCTCGGAAGCAGTAATGCTCCCCATCCATTTAATGAGTGATATTAGACAGATGAAGAGCTGGGAAAAACCCCATATTTCCTCTCAGTCAATAACGTTGACTGAGATGAACAACTGAAGCATATGTACTAGTCATAAAACTGCTTAGTTATCAATATTCAATCTTTAGCATTATCTTAGAAGCAGGCATTATTGTAGGAGTTCATCAGCTTTTTTTTTTTTTTTTTTGAGAACGTGCATTCACCCTGAAGGGTATGTCCTCCCTTTCCTTGGTACATTAAATTCACATTAAACTTAAAGGGAGCCACGTGTATATAATGAACCACTGTATAGCCCAAGGCACACATATTCCATCACTGGTGTCCATTATCTGCATTAAGTGACCAGAGGATAAATTAGACTTCTTGTGAGCACTGATATTTTCTGCAGTTCTTTAAAAATGTGTTTATCCAGACCTCTGTGTCTCTTGCCTTTCAGAATATGCAACTCCAAAAGAAGATGTATAGAAGCCATTTCACAGAGTGGAACCAGAACTGAAGAATGCACAGTGGAAGAATTACAGGCCGCAAGATGAGGCAAAAAGGTTGTAACATAGGTAAAGCAACTGCGTAGACTCATGTAATTTTGAAGCAAATCCTTCATGGGACTATTAGCAGGAATTAAATCTAGCCTTTTCAGAGATTAGATTGTGTCTTGGCCCTTCACCTGAAGGAATATTTTAATTAACTGCTAGTTATTGTACACTCTTATTCACTGCACCCTAGACACTACAGAGGAATCTCTTTAGCTAGTGAGTTTCACCTGCTGAAGAGCCAGAGATGAGGAAGGGCACTCTAAATAGTGCATATTGATCATTGGTGTTCCTTGTGTATAGTTAAAAAGGTTTAAACACTGATCCCATGCTCCGGAAAACAGTGTAAGTTGCAAACCAGTATAGTTCAAGTAAATATAAGCTGTAATTTCTTGTCATAAGTTTTAAGTAGAGAATCACGATGCTGTTTCAGAGTCATCCTGGTGACATTCTCTCTCTAACATCTGTCTTGAGCCTAAGTTTCATATAGGGCAAGAATGTATCTAGAATAAAGCAACAGTTACACAGGAGGGAGAATGAACTTCCAGCTTTAGAAAACCGTTTTTAATAATTCCAGCCACATCAGAATAAAATCTGCCCAGGTGGCAAGTGGAAGACAGACTTTCTTTCTCTAAAATTCTTCAGATTAAATTAGGCAGCTAAACATTTTTGTCTTCTAGTTTCATGTCTTCCAGGAGATCACTACAGGTGACAAATGTTCTGAAGGGCAAGCCATTCTTTAAATTTCACCTAGGCAGTTAATTTGCATGCAAATAACTGACTAGTCCTTTAATTATCCCATAGTTCTGTGGTGATAGACAAGAACTATAGCTCATACTCCCTCAGTTATGTTGGTGTAGCAAGAATAACAAGTAACTTAAAAAAAAAGTATTTTTGTTTCTGAAGTCAGCACACGCATCTCCGAATTCACACAGGGAACAGATGTAATAAGTAAGAAGATACCATTTGTGCACAGTCGCTACTTCAGGTTGAACCATGCTTAGGAGAAAGTTGCGTAGATCATAAGCCTGCAATCAAGAAAAGTTGTTTTTCATGTGCTGATTCTTTTAGAAAAAAGACAAGGCTTTTACATCTTTTAAAACCCCACTTTTCTCCTATCAATCATTGTTTTGACTGAAGAGAAGGAAAATCAAAACAAATACCCTATGCAGAAGATATAGAACTATTTTGAAGAGCTTTCTTTACAAATGCTCCTCTTGGGACTCAGTCTCTCATATAGAGTAGATCACTTGTCTGAACCATCCTTAACTGTGAACAGGTAAGTTCTGATGTTTTATTGCCTTTTTAATCCAATGGGCAGGTTTCTAGCTTGTGTGTAATTAACATATCTTATGCTGACGCTCTTGAAAAGGGAAAAAAAAAGGTTGGTTGAAAGCAAATTGTTAGAGAAATTCAAAATGTTGAAGCATAAGCTAGAGATGAAAGGAGGACAAACAGAAAATTTCTGGTTATCCTCCTAAAGACAGAAAAACCTGTCTGCTAGCCTGAATTCCTTTGCTTTCCTTAGACTTAGAAGCTTCTTTTCTGATAGAGTTTTGCTTACAGCCTCACCCTTACTTAACTCAGTAGGAAGATTTTTCTGAAGAACTTATTCTGCAGCAATAAGGCAACACCAGTCTTACTGCGTATGTAGCTGCTGATTTGATATGCTTCTAAGTGATATCAGTCTATATCTGAAGTGAGAAATATAACCCATTCAAAGTGATTTGATCAAAGTTATACTTAGTGTTTGGGTCTGCAAAAGTCATTCAAGACTAAACAAGTGGAAATAAAAAGCTTTGAACTTTAAACTTGATTATTGTGACACTCCAGTTATGTTGTTATTTTCACTTTTTCTGATACAAATTGGTCAGGAGAGAGCATATGAAGAAGCAACAATAAAAATCAGTCAGGTTCCGTAACCTTTACTTGTGTGAGTAATAGCACTGAGTTTGGGGGGACTGACACTGCTACAGGGATCACACTGACGAATAAGTTGTTTGGGAAGCTATTTGGTTCTTTAAGTTGATTTGTTAGTAAAGTACAAGGAAGATGTATAAAAAATCACTGTTGTTGGACTTTTCAAGAGGCGTAGCAACTAAACAAACAGTTGAATGATCTAGCAGCAGCAGGAGACCTGCTAATGCAAATACTTAGTGGAGTGACTCACAAACACAAGCTGAAAGGAAAATATTAACCAGCTTGCCCTTTCTTCCTCACTCTCCTTCTCCCCCTCCGTCCCCCTTCCCCTCTATTTCCCTCTCCCGCCCCATCCTCTATCTTAAAAGCACAAGCAGATCAACACCATGGAATTTTTCCCTGATTGCATATGGTACATCCAAGAGAATTGGTAAGGGAGGCAAAAGTGAGATGCCATTCTATTTTAAAGCCTAAACCAATCTATGACAGTCTCCCTCTTGCTGAATCAGTGAAGGCAAATAGATCTAAAGATCTTCTCTAGCTGTCTTACTATCATCCTGGTGTATAGGGCTAGTCTAATGGTGGCAGATTGTGCTGAAGTAAAACCAAACATCGACCACAACACTTCAAATGTAGTTGTGCTGAAAAACCTCTTTAGAGACTAATTTTCAGAAGTGCAAGTATCAGAAATTACTGAATCCTCCCGACCTTTGGCAGTCTTAATGTATCTGTGGGATCTTCGTACAAATTCATGTTATCCTTTGATCCTCTGTTTTCTTTCCCTCTGTATGTTTTCTAGTAAATACTGTTATAAGCTGGATGTCTTGTGTTTGGAGTTTTCTCCATGGTTTTCTGTGGCTTTACCGTTCTCTCTGGAGGAGGCTGCAGTCACATGAGTTTAACAAACACACCTCTTGCATTGTGAAGTGGTTGCATTAGCAAAGGATCATGTTTGAGATCAATATGAGATTGAAAACATTTGGTGAAGGCTACTATAGCACAGGAATTCAAAAGCGTTGCTGCCCGCAGTTGCCACGTACAACTATCAGTTAGGGAGGAGCCCATTCTCTGCAGGGGCTCTCTGAAGCACCAGTATGACTTCTTAAAGAATATACCGACTGTCAGTACTTACCCTGTGAATGTTAGTGGAGTTTTTGCATCCTGCAAGTTCAAGTACATCATAAAGACTGCAGAATTAAGATGCTGCTGTGATTATTTCCAGGATCTTCTTTTCATATGTAGCATACAAAGTCTATATTCTCACTCATAACCAAGCTAAACTGATGGGTACTTATAAATGTGCTGATATCTGCTCGTTTATCTCCAGAGTACTTCTTAATGGCATGGTTATAAGTTACTCTGGTTGTTGCTGAAATTTTAAAAGCAAAAACTATCCTTTGTGTTTCTCATCTAATTATAAATAGCCTAATTTGATTCTTGGAAACCTTTAATTTCTGGCTGCAATAAACTGGTAGAGGAACATGTTTCAAAAATACATATTTCCAACCACTGGAAGGAAGTCGATCTTACTGATATATTTATCATTAATTTGCAGTAATGACCCAGAAATGCAAACCAGCAGGAAGGATAAAAATATAGAGGCAAACCTTAAATAGCTTGTTGACAGAGAAGTCTTCAGAAATAAATTTAACCTTGATTTTGGCTACAGTGACCACTTACCCCTCTCTTTTTATATGACCTCGTATTCTGTGCTACTCACTGTTCTGCCACGTGTGTGTAGAGCAGACACTGTCCCTCAATCCTTCATGGGAAACTACATGACTGAATGTAACCCTGTAAGAGAAGGCAGGATTTGGGAGCTGGTGCAAGAAGTCTGTTCTCTAAGCCGTGTTTGGGGTTACCATCAGGATCTTTACTCATATGGATTTTGAAAGTAGGGCTGGTGGATTCTACAGGTCCTAAAGCCGTGCAGCTCATTCGGCTTTAGGCATTACACCTCAGCCTGGATGAACCCGTCCACCAGCCCTATGGAGCACTGCAGTAATTTCCTCTCTGCAGTGGCACTCAATATACAAATTTGCAGTCTGATAAAGGAGATTATCTTTAGGCCCGGTGTCAAATTGGGCTTGGAATGGAGGATTTAACATCTTCACCTGAGACCTTGCTGAATACTGCTTTTATGTGTTAACTGTAAAAGATCTGCACAGCTAAAGGAAGGATTAACATAAAGTCAGTCTTTTTTTAGAGAAAAGCAAGATAAAATACAGGTTTGCAGATTGAACTTCGCCTTTCCAAAATGAAACCCATCACCCAGGGATTCCAAGCCCTTGATACATTCAAAGCAAAAGTGACCAGCATAGATGCTGACAGACATCCATGGAATTTAATTAATGCTATTGACAGCAATTCAAATGATTAGTGTCATTGTTAGTAACACAATTATTTCATTAACAAGTTTAAAAATAATTGCCAGAATCTGCTTTTCAACAAATCTCAACGTGGATGCAGATGGATGATCCCTGCTGAAGTGAAGTGCAGGGATATCCACTGAAGTATTTAATTTGTGTTTCAAGGGCACATTCCATAACACTGCCTTGTCATGTGTTACCTTGGCTGTAACACTGTGTTGCCTGAATTACTGTGAAAGTCTTGTTCACCACATTGCACAAGAGGCCTGGTGATTGCTTCCCAGCAGTGATGAGAATGAGTTATGAGCCTCTCTGCCTCTTCCTAAAATAACAGGGAATGATTTTCATGTGGGCAAACACTTGACTCATTCTTCTTGGAACCGATAACTTACCACACAGGACTTGGAGACTGCTCAGTGAACTAGTCCATGGTCCACAGGAAGAAGAAGCCTCCAGAGGAGCTCAGACACTCAAAGAATAACATTTTTGGCCAAAAAGAACCCTGAGCACTGAAAACAAATTTTAAAAAAAAGGGAAAAAAAAAAAAGAAAAAAGTTGCTTTACTTGTAAATCTGTACCTCCAGATGTATCTGAGAGATGAACGGTACACCCATCTTTGTCTCTTCTGTTTCCAAGCAAAGCTTCTTCCCAACCAAACCAGGGCTACATATGATATACATGGCTTATGACCGTGAGTCACATGAGCTATATCAGCTGCTGCTGGTGAAGACACAGGTGTGAGATGTGGAGGTAAGAATGGCTGCCCTCGGGCAATCTCAGTGGTGTCTGCCGAGGGACTGAGAAAAGCAGGAGAGCTGTAATGATGGCAGTGTGAGATACAAGGAGGGTGGGTGGATGTCGTTCTTGGCATGTCCCAAACGAATGTGCAAAAGACAAAAGGCAACATGACGCTCTGTGGGTTTCAGCCCTGGTTTGTATGGATGTGTGCGAACATGGCCGTGGGGGTGAGAAGGTTTCAGGATGGTAGAAGTGATACATCTCTCCTACCTGTTCAAACACACTGGTGAACAGGACATTGCCTTCTCTCCTACATCTCCCACAAATGCTATATGTTTTTCCCTCAGTTTTGTAGCTGACCCCGGGGAACAGCATGGCCAAGTGGACACTATGTTTTTGAATCTGTGTGTTTTGTCTTGACTGACAGACCTTCTGCAGACTCTTTGGCACAAAGTGGAAAATGGCTCACTGACAGCAGAAGGAATATGTCCTTCTCGGAGATGTGAATCCTTCTTTGGATGAAGGAGCTGTTGTGTACTGCCAGCTAGCATTCTTGCTGATTGTTAAGTTTCCAGATTAAAAAATGATTTAACTCTGTATCAGACAATATATGATATGACATGCTGCTGTGCCATGAATCTTTATTGTGTAGATAGAGAACCAAGAGCACACCTACCCACACCCCTTTTTCCTTCCTTCCTGTTCCCTTCCCTACCCCGTAAGCATCCACCCCTCCCAGGTAGCAACAAAACATTTTCTCCTCTTTCATGACTTTAAATAGGGGGATAAAGAGACTGATCAGCTTGCCAAGGACAAGGGAAAGGGTCTGAAACTACATGGTGGTAGGGGGAAGTAAAGGAGAAGAATTGATCACACTGCAAAGTTATTTTCTCGCTTCTGAAAATACGTAATTCCAGTACTGATACCACAAAAAGAATCATCTTTTCCATATCTGGGAAAATTTCAGCAATGCCTGCCTTGGCATCCTCGTTTGTATGCTGACAAATCAGCCCTCATTCCAGAGATGGCATGGGTCTCCAAGGAAAGCATAACATTCCTGTTCCAGAGTATTCGTGGCTTGAGGCTGATCTCTGTGAACTGCCTACAACTGAGGCTTCTCTGCACTGGGAAATGACATTCATGTTGGAACATGAAAGCGGAAAATTAATGTGGTGACAAAAACCAGTGCTAAACACAACTGGCTATATTTGGAGCTGGGCTCTCTTTTGTGCTAAACCCTGCTTATCTATGCAGGAAGCTATAAAGAGATCTTGAAGTGGATAATGATTAGAATCAGAGGCTTTTAAGAAGGCATGGAATACCCCAACACAAAAGACAAATTTTAATGCAATTTATTGGTGTAAACAGAGCAGGAGAAAAAAGTAATTTGAAGGAGGCTGTTGTCATTATCTTAATTAGTCATGGTAGTTTCATGCAGAAGTTGAGTTTGTATTTGATAACAGATACAAGCAAAATGAAAAACCCTATGAGAGTCTATACAATAAATGAGAATCATACGTTTGTATTAGTCTGTTAAAATAAATACGCTTAGTGTGGTTATGCTTACCTGAAGATATTTGTGTCAAAAAGGCTTGGAAACATTTAACACCATTTGCCCATTCTTGCAGAGGGTCGGAAGAGGTCACATAAAAATGACAGGTCCAGCTTGACATGAAAATCCCATTTGCTAAATGTCTATGAGGAGCACACTGCCTCTGTTCTGCTCAGCTGCTGGTATTGTTAGGGCCTGTGCATCCGTAGGAATGCTTCCTGGTATAATATGTTATCTTTGAACAAAACTGGATTGTGTTTTCTTTCTTTGAGAACTGGGATATGTAAGTGCCTGTAATGGGTTTGAACAACTCATAATAAGACTGGAAACATTAGACAGTAACGGCTTAATCCTGCAGTTATTTTATTAATTTTTCTTTGTTATTAAGGTAGTAAAAGTAATTGAAATGGTAATCTAGGATATTTGCTAAGGCATTATGCCTAGTCTATATTGAATTCGTGTTACAGTGCTATGGGTTAAAGATGGATTCACTATTAGAAAACTATGAAAGTCTTGGATCTCAGCAATTTTGACTTAAAGGATTGAGTTGCATCATTGCACTTGTCTGCCCACAGGGTGTAAAGAGATGATCAAAGGGCTGGCAAGCCTCATACGACTTTGATATTGTTACATGGTAAAAACAATAGATCTGCAAAAGCAGGAATTTCTCCAGATGTTAGCCAATAGGGTAACTATTGCAGCAGGCAGCACAGCGCAGGTGTAATAAAGCTAGTGAGGGTGTGACCTTGGGGAGTGCTATACTTGGTACTTTCTGATTCAGATCATAGATGCTTTTCATTAAGCTTCGATCGAGCTACATGCAATGTTTTTAAAGTGAAGGGATATACATAATACAAGGTGGAAAATACTGGTGTTATTTTAATTCTGTTTTCATGCAGCATAGAAAGTGAGATAGCGTTTTGGATATCGTCCTGAGAAGAGGAGCCAAGAAATTCTGTTTTTAAATCCCAGTACTGACATTTACTCAGAGCCAGAATGAGGCAGCTCCTGAGGCACAGTTACCCCACTTTTGCTAGGTGATATCTAAATCACCCCTAGTTACCCTACTTTCAAAATATAGAAACAAAGCTTGTATGAAGATTAACTAGATCATGAATGACAAATTGCTTTGATAATTGAGCATCAAAGAAATTGCACACTTTTAAATAGGGCTCAGAATTTAATAACATCCAATAGCTGGCTCTTGCTCCCTCTGTCTTACAGCAGTTTTGCAATTTGTTTTAATGATCATAGGATGACCTCCAGAGCTTCTACAATTTTCATCTACATTTTATTTGAAGACTACAATGCCTGGTCTAGAGAACTTTTTCTGTTGTCTCCAACCCCAGTTCCATTTACCATTAAAAAATTCCTGTGATAATTCAGGACACAAAAAAGCTCCTCCATCCCTAACATCCTTTAGCGTTTTAGATATTTTATTGTATATCTAAATTCCAGTATTGTGTCAGACGCACATTTTCTCTACCTTCATCACTCTTCATCTACTATTTAAGAAGAAAGCCAGTTGTTCTGTCACCTGAATACTTCAGTATGTGGATATAATCAAAGAGAAATAATGATAAATAAAACCCATAGAAACAGCTTAATTGTAAAATTGCACACAGTTTAGGAGAATAAGACCTGTGCTCATGTACCGTACTTGGACAGGAGAGAACTATTGTTTTGTAAGAATAATTTCTCAGATACGGGAAAATAAATTTAAAATTCCTGGCACTCCTCTTCATCTGAAAATTCAGGGGACTTTAGAGCTGCATGTAAAATCTGTGGCTTAAGCCTCTCTCTGGGGAAAGCAGAAGTGTTGATGGAATAAGTCAGCATAAACCGGTGACAACTCATCCATTTAAAATGAGGTGACCCCACTGCAATAGATCTGTGAGAGTCTGCCAAGAGAGATGATTTCTGCTAACCCTGTACTTGTACCCTATTCCATGTCCATACTTGTGTCCACTCTTGACGATGGGTACTGAGCTGGCTTGACCTTTAGTTTTCAGGAGCTGCACCCTTGACCTCTGCGTAAAGGAGTAGGCTATGTCCGTACGCCACCCTTTCACGCTCTTGACCTGGATTTTCACCCTTGAAGAATAGCTTCTCTTACAATTCAGGTGTTGGGAAAATGAAGGGGGTACACAGGCCAGGTTTCTTCACGTGTCGGGGCCATGTACAACAGGTACGCAGGGCATTACGCGACCGTATTCTTGCTGATAGACACGGGGCTGTGTAGGACACTTCTTTCTTCCCCAGTGCAGACATCCAGATGCATTTCGGAGGAATTCCTCACTGTTGCTGCAAAAACTTACAGGGCTACAGTAGTAAAGTTCAGGACTCCTCAGACCCCTGGAACAGAATTTGGTCAGCACTAAGTAAACTGTATTGAATTTAGAATCCGTTGCTGACTTTCATTTAAATCAACAAACATGAAGGAGAAACAATTAAATGCATTGCTGCTAACTACACACAAGATGTATGTGTTCTATTATTTCTCATTCTGTTATTTTTGTTCTTTGGTTAATAAATACAATAAACATGCCCAACTTAAATACATTACTGCAGGATGCTAATATACTGAGGATATTGAATATAATAGTTGTCCTGGAGAAATGGTCCAACAGAAAAAATAAAAAACCACATAAATAAGTGGATATGATTTGATGCAATTATTCTGTCTTGAATTTCTAGAGACAACAATTACCACTCTCATTTCTTTCTCAGAAGTTCTAGATAGCAAGGTGGAGGAACAAAGGATGATCACCAGAGTCACAGACCAGTAACTGACTTAGACCAACTATAGTGAATTTTGCTGTGGTTTACTTTAAACAGTTGAATGTTTAGCACATGCATACTTAAGGAACTCTTTCCTAAGAGAAGTAATAATACTAATGAGTGATATATTTGTGATTTATAAAGGTATATATTAATGAACATAATTTATCTGACCTTGGTCTAGCTTCGGTTATCTGTTACTTGTCAGCTTGTCTTATTTTATGAAAAACGTATTTTATGAGAAATAGAGTATTTAGTTCAAAGCAAGTCTGATACATTTACTTTTCAGTAAAACAACAAAAAAAATTCAGTGAGCTTTCTAGCACACAAAATGTTGAGCTAATCACTCAGCATTATTTTGTGTTCTTTGATAAAGGATTCAACACTGCAATTTAAATCAGCAGGGTACCCGTTCAACATGATTTTCAGGGAAATTCCAACTGAGCCCCTATCTGTAAAAGTAGTTTCTATTTTTGTAGTGCAAGTGCTCAAGAGACAAATGAAAAAGTGAAATCAAGGTGCATGTGAAGGTCTATTTTTAGTTTTGCATTTTGCATAGCCAGCTTACAAATATGGTGCCTGAACTGTAGAGTAAGAGTAGAAATGCAGACCACAACTGTGCATTATTTGAAACAACACATGGTTTAATAGACACCGATACTTTTACTTCTGCGTAAACAATGTTCTCTGGATTTCTTCAGTAAATAAGAAGAAAGGATATTGATGATGCTTTGAGCCTTTGGAGTCTTCACACATCCTTGCAAGACCAGTGCAAGAAATATTCTTACTGTTTTTGTCATTTTTCTATCATCAATCATATCATTCATACCAAAGGAATTTAATCAGAGCCTCTTATGCCTGTACATACAGCAGATAGCTCTGTAATTAGCTGCCTTGAAATACAAAGTTGTTCTTTAGAGGGAACAACTCTAGTCTTGTTTGTGTTGATTATATACTCATGTGAATAGAATATCCTGAGTTTTCTGGTGGCTTTCCTTAAACTTGACAGGCTTAGTTGGATTTTAGGTTTTAGGCTGTCATTGTGTTCCATTTCCAAAATACGACTCCATGAGGCCTGTGCTCTACTCTCCATATTGGATTTTTATACTCCAAACACCCACAGACCTAACTGCAGTACATTTAAAATATGATCTATAGCTGTCTGCAAATTTATGCAGAAGTTTTTAAATATTAGTCATTTTGAGGGATGATACTCATTTTAATCCCAATGGCAATTACGTGCCAGATAACTTTGTCTCTTACCTGTACACTTTCATGGGTAAAAATTATTTGTATCACACATAATTGCAAAGCAGTGTCCACAAGCACTTGTATGAAGCCTCATATCACTTTAAGCTTACTGCTTGAAGGCTGTGCATCAAAGGATTTTGTACATTGTTAGCTTGTTCCTTGCCAGACGACGTGGTACCCACACAAATATTACCATCTGGTAACTTCTGTTTAAAGCAGCTGCTGTCAGAGTATTCCGGAATTTTAAGTGATATCTAGATTTCTAAATGCCAAAACCAAGATACCTTTGATCTCACTGGGAACGGAAGAGCTTCTTATATTACAGGGCTTCCCTACAGCGTGCTGATCTTTCCCTTCAACTCAGTCCATGCACAAAAGGGCCATGTTCCAGATGTAAGTTCCTAGATGATAATGGACTTGTTTTAGGATAACTTTCTGTGGGAACATCTGCAAGGTCTTGTGGAGGGAAGCAAGAAGTGGGGAGTGCAAGAAAATGAGAATTGTCCACTAAATTATGATGGTCTAGAAGTTGCTTGGGCTCTTGAGTTTTGAGGCACGAGGCAACTGCAAGTACATTAACTGTTTATTTTGGTGTGATCTTTCTTAATGACCATGCATTAATAAAAACTGTCAGATCACAGACACTGAAACAACTTGGGTGTCCTGGTTTGAGAGCACTGGGACAAAAATTCTCTGGGGATGCCTGGCACAGGTGGCAATCAGGGAGAGAAGAGGGGCAGCTATGCCCATGGGGAGGGGAAGATGGGTCAGGTGACCCAAATGGACCAGTCATGGTATTGCTTCCCATGTGCTCAGTATAAAATGACCCCGAAGAAGAGTCAGGTTGTGCTTTAGTGCTTGTTGTTTTAGGAAGATTATTATTGGCTTTTTGTCATCTTCCCCCTGTGCTGCTGGCTTTCTGATTATTCCATTTCCAAGCTGCAGAGGAGCACTGACAGAGTAGGTTGTCTTCCCCTGACCACCATCCCAGGTAGCAAAGGAACAACTCCTTTTCTGTTTCTTTTGGACTGTCATTGAGACTGTGCTCAGGCTCTGCTATCTGTTGCTGAGTCCAGTCTGGGACTTTCTTTTCGCCCTTGAGACCTTGTTGTCATTTGGAAGGCCTGGGTCTCATATTAACATATTATCTCATATCTTTGAGCATATTTGTGTTCTTGTATGTGTATAGTTTGACATAATTGCTGTTACTCTTAGTGTTATTATTTTTTCATTAAATTTCTTCAAGTTTCTTTTTTAAACTTATACA
>NW_009716337.1:13482-14590 GCF_000703405.1 Apaloderma vittatum
CCTAGTTTCCTGTTATCCTCCACTGAGAGGGTGTGGGGGCATCACAGAGAGCATCTGTCAAAGTTTACTGGCTGGCCCAGCCTTAAACTTTGACACTTGGACTGTAAAAAAATTAATCTGATATACACCTTTTCAAATAGTAATATAGAAAAGAACCAGTATACAATGTGTTTCTTTTCACAGGGATTTACTTATCATTTCAGAAGGATACAGTAGTGGAAATACATTGATCAAAAAACTGTCAGAAATGACTCTTCCACTGCTGACATGTAACAGGTGTGAAAAGTTTATCCTCCATTTCCTTGAGTCACTACAGGGTTTGAGTTTTAAGCTACAGGAATGCTTTAGTAAGAATTTCTGTGTGATACAGTGGTAAGTAGTAGTATTGCCTTAGCTACAGATGATGGACTTGATTATTTCTTTACCAATAAAAATGTGGATTCTTCTTAAAGGAACTCAGTAGTAGTGCTTTCTTTTCCAGTCAATGGAGTATTGCCAATGATGCAGCATGTAATTACTCATCACCCAGAAGCTGTAACTATAGAAAACAACTATATATTGCTGAAGATTACAATTCCTTCTAGGAATTATTGGAGGAGAGAGAACTGATGGACTTGTTGCTATAGCAGTGTGTAAAATGTAACCTGTTACAGGTGAATAGTATTGACATGGGATTTCTATGAAACAGCAGTATGTAGGTAAGAAATCAGTGGGTATGTTTAAAGAAAGCTTAACATGAAAGTTCAAATATTAGTTCTCCATCATCTGATTTTACTCATTCCCCAAACAAACAAAAGCCCATCCCTCTCCGGAGTTCTATAACATTTTATTTCCCTAAACCTTAAAATACTGTTCTTTTATGCTGCTGGTTTTTACACTTCATTCTTACACTGGGAAAAGTTTGAACTCATAGTTGCACGTAGCACTTGAGAAACACTGGTTGCAAAGACTGGGATACTCTGCTAGAAACTGCAGATGCTAATGCCATTTCTAGGGAATGCTCTTTGGGAGTGTTTTGCAGTGTGGATGCTCGTATATACGCATATTGCAAGGAGAGAGACTTTACTGAGATTCTTGTGCTGTGCAGATTCTCCCAGCTCTCCTTTCC
>NW_009716337.1:14621-52995 GCF_000703405.1 Apaloderma vittatum
ATGCTTGAGTTTTTTTTCACATTTCTAGCAGCTAAAGTTGGGTGAACTTGACATCTGGTTGTGCTACAGAGTCCAGGAAATAGGTGGAGCATTTGCCTCCGCAAAGACTGTAGAGCTGTACAGGGAGCGTACGTCAGTGTTGCTGTCCTTGGCCATTAGAACCATATGTTTTCTGCTACTTGTAGTAGTCTCTCTGCTTGCTTCTGGCAAGGTGGCTGGACACCCGTTCACCTGAAACTGCCACTTCTCAACCAGTGATTAAGGGACTGGATCTCAGTCCTAGGTTTTCACGCACCTGTAGTCACTGATTTGATTCGAATCAGAATACAAGCCAATAGTCAGACACATTTGTCCTGTGTTAAATAACTCCACAGAGACAGAATGGGAGACTAATTTGGATGAAGATGCTGAAACATAGTGTTTATGAGGACATACACACTGCCTGCATTCCACTTACTTTATATTTAATGTATATTATTTATTTTGTATGCTAATCAGCAGAGGCAAGAGAGCAGATTTCTGTAAAGCCTTCTGTTTTCCCTTTTCTCCTACTTCACTGAAGGCAGAAACACACTTGAGGCACCCACACTCTTTTATGCATATCTACGGTTGTTCATCAATCAGAGAGCCACAGTCAGCTCATCAAGGCACTTTGCAACCTTTGTAATGTACAGTTGCTGGTGATTTTTTCCCTTTCCAGTATATAATTGCTCAATCCCTACTTTATTATGGATTTAATAAGATATTTTTCTCAATAGTTCAACTGCTCTTACTAAAGTACAATTATAGCAATTATATTAAGGAAAACATGCTGAAAAAAATGTGCAAAGCCTTGTTTTGAACAGAGGTAATATTAGCAACACAAATTACATGAGGCTTGGAACCTGACCAAGACAAAACAGATTAAAGACAACTGATTTTTGGAAGACCAGGATACTTTCTGAAAAATATAAAACTGTTCAAAGTATTGGGAGCATCATAACAGTGCTAGTTTGAAACAGACAGAAGAATCAGATTGTTTGTTCTCGCATTTGAATAAATCAAGAGTGATTTCATTCAAGCAAATAAAATTCTGCCAATAGAAAAGTAAATGTAAATAAGAGAACCAACCTAGAGAATCTTATCCTTTGGAAAGCTCTATGCACAAGTCTGACATTTTTTATTTTCTCAGTAGAAAAAAGCAAAACAAATATGCCTCCTGTTGGTTTATTTTTTGTGCCTTCAACAACAGAGGTAAGCGTGTGGCACGCCAAATATCATTGCAGTATGGATTACATATATGCATCTGCTCTGCTGGTACATAAACCATAGCACTTCACAGCACATTCTGCTGCCTCTTACTCCTCTGGTTTGACAGACCAGACTTCAGAAGAAATAGTTGTCGGAAAAAAGGGAGCCTGCAAAGCCATGGCATTTCCTCAGTACCTGGCTTATCTTACAAAACTCTCAATACGCTGAACAAAAACAACAAGCTGTATCTTTCAAGAATCATTTGATATGATTGAGTTTATGCTTGGTGCACCAGTAGCAGTGTGTCTTGTGCATTAGTGATAGACCATGAGAGGCTGCCTGTTTTTATTAGGTCTACTTGTGTAACATTTATATTACTGTGGGGTTTAGAGGAGATAGGGGCATACAACTTTCTGAATCGTGTTATACTGTTGACTGATCAAGTCAGATATCTTGCTTCCTACAATGGCCATGACCTAATACTTCACAGCTGCAAATAGAATCATAGCAACTATTCAGATGTGGCCAACTTAAAGGCAGAAAGTAACTTCTTCCTGCTCCTACCACAGATTACTATCCATATTCACTGATTGTTAGATAACATTGACTTGAAAACATAGCTTCAAATGCTTCCTAGCTTATATACTTTTGTTATTACAAAAAAAATCATAGAAAATCATATTTTTCTAAGAGCGAAGAGCCATCAGTTTTCTCTGAACTGCAGATTAGGAAAAAATCCTTCTCTCCCTCTCCCTTCCAAAAGCAAGATAATGAGATATTAACTGAGTATATCTCAAAAATGAGAGAAGAGGAAGCTGCAGCCACCTCTGCAAACACTACTGATGGAACTATTTCTAGTACCCTATTTTATTCAGTTGTAAGTCTGTGCTGGCTTGAGCCCTCAGCCACCAGCTATGGATTTAATCAGTGTTTGCAGCTGGATGAATAATTCAATTTGATCTATTCTTTCTCAGCTTGTGAAATCCATCTTCAGATTTCAGCTCCCTTGTGTATTTATTGAGATACTACCCGAATCTTTTCAAACCTGTGCTTGTCTAGATTCAAGATGGTGGTTCAAATAACATGAGCAGACTCTTAGTCCTGCAAAGGGTTCTACTTAAACAGAAACAAATCACAAAGGCTGTGCAAGAGCAAACCTGCAAAATTCAGCCTCAGAGTTTCAGTTTTGGGGTTAAATGGATACATGGATGACATTCTAACATGGATGAAATAAATGGCACAGCTACCATGGACTTGGGAAAGAGCGTGGTTGCAGATTAGGTCCCAATTCCTGCATGTGAGAATGTAAAATTCAGACTTGTGAACTCAGTTTTGAAATATGCTTTCCATATTCATCTCTATGGAATATCTCTTGTCAGTTTAAAGAAAGGCAATTGAAGGATGACTGATGTTGTTGCATTCTAAATATTTCTATGAATTCTCATTCAAACTCTTATATCGATTGAGTGCAAAAACTTCTGGATGGTTTGGTTGGAACATAACTTCCTTACATTAAAGATATCAGAGTAAGTTTTCTATTTTGGATGATCTGGGGTAAAATAATAACAGATTGTGCATTCCCCCTTTCTAGAAACATGACTCCTTCAATGCAATAGAAAGTTGGTGGAAAATGCTGTGATTTGGCCGTGGGGATGGTAATTTGTTTGCAAATTTATAACGTCTTTGATGAAGAAACTGCTCTATAGCAGCCCTATCTTGGGATCAAATGACCCTTCTGCAGTTCATGGTCTTTATATTTTGGACTTAGTTTTTCTAGTTCTGTTAGACACACATTGCATCATGGGTTCAAGTTAATGTGCCTCATGTCTTTCATTCCCCATTAGACATCAGTAAAAGCCAAGGGGCAATATTCAATACAACTCACTTCTAAAAGCTGAGTAATGTTTCCTTCTTTTTTCCCCTCTTTTTCTGTTTCTATATAACTTCCATCCAGATTCTATTATTTCAGTAAACACATTTAGCTACTGACATCAAGAAAACAAAATTATATGTTTTAAAAACAGCCAAAGTGTGTCAGTAAATGGCATTATGATGAAATAGGCGTAATGTGGCTATATTGTGGGCAGCGCTGATGTTCTTAATTATTCATTTTCATGCTTTTAGGTGCTTGGATTTTTAATGTAATGTAATAGGTGCCATTTTATCACATTGTTACATTTAGTGCCTTCAAATGGGTTTAGGAATATGTGTGATGATTTGTTTTTTTGTTTTCATAATCTGGCAACGTTTGGATAAAATGCAGGAACAGCTTGAAAAATGACAAGCTGCTGAGAGGTAAGGTCAGATAGATGTAATTTCCACATCAGAGGGAAGGTGTAGACTAAAGGCAGTTGGAGACCAATTTTTTTCCTTGTTACTTGTGTTGTGAAAAGCTTTCCAGCAATGTGGGAGATCAGATTTGTTTCTGTTGCAAAAGTTAGTAGTTGTAGCTAAAGCTGGAATTGGGTTAACTGCTCCTATCCTGATAAAAGGTGGTGGCAATGTAAAATCCAAGCTGAACTTGGTTACTTACGTTGCCCTCTCAACATATTCCCAACTTTCCTTGGGACAGTTTTAACCATCTTAGTTTATAAAGGCTCTGGGGACAGGAAAGCTTCTGCAATTTTCCTGCGCTGCTTTCAGCCTGCTTTTCAAATTGCTGCAGTCCATGCAGTAGAGATAGAGTCCTCTCTTTTGTTCAGTCTTGTCTGTACTTCTTTCTTCCCATAGTCTTGTTGTTGCTGGCCTTGAAATTTATGTTTGTGTGGCACAGGAGTAGTAGGACCCCTCTAAATCCTTTTCCTGACTGTGGAACTAACAGGAGGAAGCAGGAACAAAATCTATTTTTGGTACGACTCTTCCCTCACCTGGTGAATTGGAGAAGAATAAGTTCTAGTCTTTCCCAAACGTACCAGTCAGCAGCACCTACCTGTTTTGTAGAAAGAAATCCATGCTCTCAACAATTTATTTATAGAAACCAAATATCTGTAAGAACCCTGTTGTCTCTAAGTCCATGGAAGAACAATACAGTTCACAGCAACTTTGAAGTATCTTGTCCTTTTGAGTAGGTTGGGTACAGACTTAAGCAGATTCACATTTTTGTAGTTATTGCCTATGATTTGTGCAGAAATGACTAGAAATATTTCGATTTACTCCTTTTGCCTTCTTGGAAAAGATTATGTTATGTTTCGGATTAGGATCTGAAAATATGTAATGCCCTCTGTTTAAGTGCAAGAGAGAACCTTTTGATTTTCATGAATGCTTGTATAGATCTAGCAGCTAGTATAGATTTAGCAGATCAGTTCTTATTTATCTTTCAGACCATTACATCTGACATACGTACTCCATGGAAACAGAAATCACTTTGTTCCTTATGGTTATGAAATTATTAGAAAGACAGAGGTACATCTGTAATGGCTGCCCATTAATATAATCATTATATTTAATAACAAGAAACTTGCAGGCTTGGATTTTTGAAATGCTGTTACTGAGAGAGCCACTAGTCTTGGTCTTTCCAAAGGAGCTTTTGCCTTCCTTCAGGTGAAGGTGGGTGGAGATGTTCATAGCACCCACACCGCCTGGAATGCACTGCCCAGCAGCGCTGAACATGAAATTTATCTATTAGACTGGCTCTTGGTTCCACCCATTTATATGTTGGTGTTTCTTGGGTAAGATTTCTCTTTCTGTGATACCAGTGTAGATTTGAGCCCTATGACAGGTGGCAGGGATGTGAGCAACTTAAGAAGCCGGTCTTGCTCCTGAGATGTCACCTGCACGGCAGTCGGACCCGCCAAAAAGCCTGATTATCATTTCCTAGGGTCACATTCCCCTCATCAAGGAAAACAGCTTAATCTAACGTGAACAACCTGTGCAAGATGTTTGAGTGTCTGGTATCACCTTTTTGACATATAAATATTTAAATATTAACTCATGGGATATTATTTTTCTAACATACAGTTTTTCTAAGAGACAGCAACTCTCCATCTGCCTCAGGCGTACAAAAGCACCCATATTTTCTAAAGCTCAAGTGCTCTTTTATAATTGAAAAAAAAGTTGTTTTCTGAAAAGTGACAATAAATAACTCAATTTTCATGCTAGGGATATTGAGATATGCTATCTCTTCCCAGTGATACAGCTTTGCAGTCTTCACATTAATCCTGCCTCTACAGACCTGTTGGGCACAGCGAGTTACTGCAGATCTAGCTGCAGACAGCATCCATCTGATTGTGCTCATTCAGGAGGAACAGAACACAGCTCTTAAAATCGTCCTTGGCTGGGCTGAAGTTGGCAGTTTGCAAGCATGTACGAAGAGATCAGATACTTAAAGAAAGGCTGTTTCTGTGTTCTTTGCAGGAGGATGATCTTACGAGAAAAAAATGAACGCAATAAAGAGCTGAAAGCTGCTGCGCCACTCTGAAGTAGGACAGAATAGATTGCTGTTGTCCCAAATCTCTCCCTTCTTGTGCTTCGTCCTCTCCTCCAAATTGACAGCTCTTTTCATGAACATTCATTCCTTCCCCTAACTGTTGGCTAAGAGGCCATTTCGAAGACTGATGAAATATCGTTCAAGATGAGAGTGCTTTTCTTAGAAACACAAGTTATTGTCACACTCTTATCCTTTCCCCTAAAACCCAGATACATCTCTATGCCACACCGTTCCCTGTAAAATGGCTGTGGTGGTTCATTTTTCCTTCCCAGACCTTTTTCTCGACACCAACTTTGTGGCTGCCAATATACTCACCTCACACTATGTAGATTTTTCCATGGAGACATTGGGCATCTTATTCTTGGGGGGAGCTCCAGCTTAGCAAGGTGCATAAGACTGTGTTAATTGCATAGTCTACCTTATTACCTCAGGCTTCAGCCTTCTCTGAGTCATCTGTTGTTTGCTTTTTCCATTGTGAAGTTATGAATCTGTACCTTCCTTTTTTTTTTCACTTCTTGATTGCCTTTTTTTTCTTTTTACAATCATTGCTTTTAAAACTAATTTTGATTCTTAGCCTTTCTGACTCTGTTATTGCATGCTTGTGCTATTTCTTCATATTCATCCTTAGCTTTGTGGCCTTTTCACACTTTTAATATAAGCCCTCATCTTAAATATTAGTAAAGAGAATGGGTTTTTTTCTTTTAAGAATTGTTAAAAATTATTTGATTTCTTCTGTAACTTTTATAGCAAGTACATAACTCTGAATATTCTTCTACATAAAAATAGTCACATAAATGCCTCAATTCATTGTCACATAAATTCCTAAAATCATAAGTGCCTGAGTTCATCACCTTTTACTTTCATTGCAACTGTGGTTGTCACTGTATTATGATGTTTTTATTGTGTAACAACATTATCCTGCCAATATGTGCACATAGATGCCCATGCCTTTAAAAATTATGATTTTAATTCTAAAATCCACAATTCAATTCCTGTGGATCTGTTTCCCATTTCTTAGATGAAAACAAAATCATCAGCTCAAATAATTTAATTATACCTCAAATCAATGGTACCACTAGTACAGTTACGCCTGTGTTGCTGTCAAAGATACACACATTCAAGATTTTACCTTCCAACAGTATCCATAAGTCAGCATTTTGTAGGCATTGCATGACTTTTCTGTAATTGATGTGTAATTCAAGGACTGAAGTATAGAGCAGGAGTAATTTTAACACTAATTCTTCCAGCTCTGGCACAGTTAAGGTACTTTATTTTGCCTAGGTGTTTGTACCTGTAGAATAGAGTCAATATTATCTCAGTAAAATGATAGGAGATTGAATAGAGAGGCATTGTGGAACCTGTAAAGAACATAAATGATTGGTTAGGTAGGATTCATATGTCTTTGAAAGGAGATGATTTAGTATTTAGAAAAATAGTTTACATTTCTAACTCTTAAGGGTTATATGTAGGAGTTTTCCAAAGTGTTGTTTTGCCATTGATTTCAAATGGACTACAATTTATCTGATAAGATCTTATAAGAAAAATACTTATTTTGAATATTTTGCTAATGACATAAAGATGTCACTCAGTTGCACGCTTTTTCTTTATTCCTATAAATGGTGTATCTGGTATGAATATATAAAACATTACACTTTTACAAAAGTTGCGTCTTCACAAGGCAAGGAAGTTGATGTCTTTAGCTGAATAGGTTTATTCAGTGTTTAAATAAAGGCACCCACACATTCGGTCAAAGAGTGTGCTACCTGCTTATTTGCCCAAGCTCATTTAGGGCTTACTTGCTGAAATGCTGAATTTGCCTCTACGTTTCACAGATTAACATGCTTACTGCCTACCTATAGGACCATTTTCAGGCATCACCTCTGACGTGGGAACCGATAGCCAGAAAGTAAGAGGTAGCCGACAACATTTACTAAAAGCTGATTCACTGCAAGGCAGAACTCCTCACAGTTTCAAGACAAACTCAGACAGTTTAGTTAAAATCAGCTCCAGCATTTCCTGAAGTTCATTTGTCTGACTTTGTGTTCAAGTGGGTAAAGGAGGTACCTTCAGGTACAAGTGAGAGAGGGGCCGGTTAGCTCAGTGGTTTGAGCGCGGTGCTGAGAACAAGGACCAACACCGAGGTTGCGGGTTTGATTCCTGCTCGGTCCCCATGTGTTGCCTGGTTTAGTCGAGAGGTGGCGTCCTTGCCCATGACAGGGAGGTTGGACTAGATGATCTCTAAAGTCCCTTCCAGCCTAGGCCATTCTATGATTCTATGATGTTGATGACTGATTATTAGGTTTTTTCCCCTCTGGAACAGACTAAGAGTGCTCATGGGATGAAACTTTGAGTGAAGAACTTTGACACATGTTTGGGTGTCAAGCCCGCAGGATGGGCAACCACCCCATGTCCTGGGACCACGTTTAGCCTGGGCCGTGTTTGGAGGTGGCCCATTTTCTCAGATACTAGGATATGGATGCCTTTAGCTTAGCATTTATAGCAACTGACCGGTGTTATTTGTCTTGTGGTGTGAAAAGGGATAAGCAAGTGTTTCCTGATTGTCTTTTTTGGTAGCTTTCCATGCCTTAGGTGTGAGAAAAGCATCTGAACTTTGTTGAACTTTGTAAACAGGAAAGTCTTTTATAACCTTCTTCAGGGAAGGGCAATTTAAGTAATCATTTTTATTTGGTACAAAATGTCAACAGGTTTATGCCTGATGGTAGAAGACCAAAAAAGGCATTTGAAACTGTGTTGTCTTCTATCAGCCAGTGTAAAGTACAGTAAAATTTCCTGTGATACATTAGGGAAAATGTTTCTATCATCTATTCCATTATTTGCTACATATTGCTACTGTACTGAAAACCATATATTACTATGCATCGCATGTGAGTGAGAGATGTGTTTGTGGCACACAAGTCAAAATTAGCTGCATTTTCACATTCTAACATTCTAACAAAAAGAGAAACTTGGAAATTATTCATGGAGTTCTTGTTGGAAAAGGAGAAAGAAGCAATTTGGAGGGTTCAGGAGCATCTTTGAACACTATTGAAATGAGTAATTTGGGGGTTTGGGGCAATATATTTACAACTGAGAATTGCAATTAACACAAAAAAACCCTACAGATAAATGGACAAAGTAAGGAATTACGCAAAAATATAGGCTCAAGCCATCTTATAAAGCAGATAAAATTACTAATTTTTTTTTCAAAAAAAAAATATCTAAAATTGCCCTCAGACACAAAGATCCCCTGGATCGTCTGACGTAAGTGTATTCTACAGTAGAGACTGAAGAGATCCTGAAAAACTATTTTGAGGGTCAGGGTTGGAGAGAAAAGGGTAGGGAAAAAAAAGAAAGGAAATAGACAAAATGGAAATTAATGCAAGATCTACTAGCTGTAATATTTTTTCAGTTTCTAGGAAATTCAAATGACTACAATAGGTGACTGAAAGACATGATGTCAAAGTTCTGGCTGCATAATCTTGGACTACAAATGAGATTTGCATTATTTTATCAAAAAGGAGATAACACGATCTGCTCTAATTCTCAGGGTGCAATCTAGTAGTTTCCATTCCCCTAGGAATTCCAAGAAAATCTGTTAATTAGTCTCTGATTCATAGAGTCTGAGTCTTTTTCCACTCTGGATTTACACTCAAAGATCTTCATTAACTGACTCATATTAAGTGAATTAATTTCATATATTCCTAATTATTGTCAGTATCCAAGTGCAGGCAAACTAGATTTACAGAGATTTGTTGCAATTGCTCACAGAAACAAGTCACAAAACTTAGAGAAATGGGAAATAAAACCAGGCAATTTGTGTGCTTGTGTAATAATCAAATGATCAAAAATAGCCTAAATAGAGAATTGATCATCTGAAAGTATTATTGTGGATATGAACACCAGGAAAATGGTTTTGCCTATAGGAAAAAAGCCAAGCAACCGAAACAGAATTAGAGCAGAAACACGTGCTATGTGGAAAATCTCTCTTGAAAGTTTATGCTTTCAATTCATAGCGCCAGGCTTCCTTTGACCATCTTTGATGCTTCTTTTAGCTCCAAGAACTTCTTTTTTACTTTTGACTTAAAATACCTGGGGCTTGGTTTTCTGTGGGATTGATTTTTTTTGGTTCTTAGGTGGTAGCATTTACACGTTTTTTCACAGAGAGGCAGAAAGGTGGATCAAAAAGTCTATATCACTTCAAATTAAATTGAAGTAGAGGAGCATTGTCTATCAAAACTGTTGGTGTAAACAGTTGCTTACAGAGTACCTGGGAACCTGTACTTAAAATACATGAAAAACATCCTCTAATTTAAAGAACTCCTTGCACTAGTGATTTATTAACAAATAATACATATCTAAGTCTTGCTGCAAGGCAGATTTTCCTTTAATTTACATCTACATCTTCAACATAGCTGTCAGGCTCTTCATAAGTATAAAGTTTTAAAGTTAATAAAAATGCTAGTATGATCTTATTTCATTTGGTCTTTGTCAACTGCAATTCATATAAAAATCATAGAATGTTCAGGGTTGGAAGAGACCTCTAGAGATCATCTAGTCCAATCCCCCTGCCAGAGCAGGATCCCCTAGGGCAGCCACACAGGAACGCGTCCAAGTGGGGTTTGAATGTCTCCAGACAAGGAGACTCCACAACCTCTCTGGGCAGCCTGTGCCTGTGCTCCATCATCCTCACAGTAAAGACGTTTCTCCTCGTGTTGAGGCGGAACTTCCTATGTTCTAGCTTATAATCATTGTTCCTTGTCCTATTACTGGGCACCACTGTGAAGAGACTGATACCTTCCTCTTGACCCTCACCCCTCAGATATTTGTATACATTATTAAGATTTCCTCTCAGCCTTCTCTTTTCGAGACTAAACAGCCTCAGTTCTGTCAGTATCTACTGCATATGGTATTCCAGGTGGAGTCTCACCAGGGCAGAGTAGAGGCAGAGAAGAACCTCCCTAGACCTGCTGGACACACTTTTCTTAATGCACCCCAGGTTCCCATTGGCCCTCTTGGCCACAAGGGCACATTGCTGTCCCATGGACAACTTACTGTACACTAGGACTCCAAGGTCTTTCCCCATGGGGCTGCTTTCCAGCACGATGTCCCCTAATCTGTGCTGGTGCCTGGTGTTATTACTCCCCCGATGCAGGACTCTACTTGTCCTTATTGAACCTCATGAGGTTCATGAGGTTCTGCAGGTCTTCACTGCAAACAAAAGGCCAAGAAATCAAAGGAAAAATATGGTGTTCTAAAGTAATTGCCTGGCTTTAGTCATGAGGGCTGTAAGCAAAATATCACCTATCTTAGAGCTCCTGGTGGAAAGTTGCGGAAGTTAGGTATGTGAAACTATTGAAGTATCTATCACAGTTAATCCCATATGACACATCTCCATATTAAGAGGTTCTATGAAAATCTTAAAAAATTACATGGTATGACTGACCATGAGCGCTATAATTGCCTTAATAAAATATGAGTCTTTGAAATTTATGAGCAAATGTTCTTTTTTAATTAAGAGTGAGTTCTGTGTAACACAGCCTTCAGAAACAGTTTTTGAGATTTATTTTTTTGTCTAGAGGAGTTCATCCGTTTTCTGTAGAAGAATTCAGGTTATAAGTAGTGAATTGGAAATTAAGCATGCACAGTGTTTGACTACAAGTTAAAGTCCTCAAGGACAAGCCAGAATTTTACTGATGATAATATTTCTTTTTTTGTGGATGCAAATATTTACAAGTGGATTACAGAATGTTTAGGAGAGGGAGGGATAGTTGCATCATTCTCTTAACTCCTTGCCATATCTTCAAATATTTAAAATGACCTATCAGAAATTTAAGAATAAGGTTGTATGACTACCATATCATCACGTTACTTAAAATACTTTGTGTCTACTTTGTTAGGTGACTGTTGCGACAATTACATTGTCACAAATATTACAACTAATGGGCCTTTTTTCCTGAGTAACATTCCTAGGTGATATGATTTTCTAGGATATGGAATAACTAAGTCATGTTATTCTTTAAAGGAATTTGATAAAAATATAAACAGTATGCCTGAAATTATTGAAATTATTGACATCTGAACTTGGCAAATCTGTGTGCGACAGAAGGCAGGGAGCTAAATGAACCAGGGTTCTTTTTCAAAATTTGTAATTGGGATAATTGTAATACCGCAGCCCATGGGGAGGAAGAGTGGATGGGGGAGACATGTAGAATTAAATTTCTAAAAAAAGTTACAGAAAAAAAATCAAACTCTAAAGATTTTTATTGCTTTCTCCTTTGTCCTAATCAATAAATATTGATATGGTTGAGACAAGATGCTTAAAAACCTGTTTGGTGATTCTTCCTTAGGAAGCTCATAAATTAAAAAAAAAAAAGAAATTGTAGCAATGTAAGCCTTCTTTCTTTAAACAACGGGAAAAATTTTACACTTTGAGACACACTTGAGCCTCTAGGATGTGCTGGGTGTCTTTCAGCGGCAATTCGACTGCTTGCTGCATAAGCATGTTTCATGTGAATGATGCTTAAGAAAGGAAGGATTAAAGGGAACATTGATTTTCACGTATTCATTTATAGTAAAGAAGCTATGGTCTTTTAAAACATTCTGGAACATCTGAGATACAATTATACAGTGTTTTAAGGGACTTTGAGTAATTTTGGTTCAAATTTCTAAGCACTTCCTAACCTGTTCAATCAGCCATGGTTTGTAAAGTACTATGAAAATGTAAAATATTATATAAATGCCATGTATCACAATTAGTAACTTACTAGTTTACTTTTCTGTGTACATTGAGTATTTTGGACAGGAAATACAGAGAGCAAACACGTGTGTACTTCAGAAGAGAATATGATGTGATGAAATTACTTGTTCAGAAGACTCCTTAAAGGCAGCAGTAAAAGAAATGGTTTATCTTAGAATAAAAGCATGGTGACTTCTGCATATTACATCACCAAATGAGGAACCCACAAGCAAGACATAATTTCTACTGTAAGTACCACTACTACGGACAAATACTTTAATTTAGTTATTTACATTTTTAAATCAGTTTCCATAACTTGAGATGGTGGCCTAGACTGTAGAATTAGATTAATTGCTTAATAATTAAACTGGAGAAAATGCCTCAATGACATACCTGTCTGTTATAAATAAAGGTGTCATTTTAGTTAATGGCCTTCCTTTTGAAATGTTGATTTTATAGTAAGATTTGTTTAGACACAACACTTGGGTACGTATTGAAGATTTGCTATATCTAAATGGCATGATTTAGGCAAATTACATCAGTTATCAAGCGTGCTTTTACTAGTCTCTCTTCTAGAGAATGCTTATTTGGGAAGTTGGAGATATCCTTAACCTTGCTCTATTCACAAATATCACTTAAATACTGTGCACATTTATTTACATATAATAATGTGATTATTAATTTGGAGCTTGGAAATTCAGGAACTGTTGAGTAGAGTGATCTTTACTCCCCAATAAATGCTTAAAACAGGTTTTCACTTAAACATGTTAGTGTAAGTAGCCCCTACTGCAGTCAGATATTTGAGGACCTTGTGGTTTCATCTGGGAATTGTCAGCAAGTATGTCAGCTTTGACTGGAAAGTTTTCTCGGACCCTGAGGAAAATCCTAGCCAAAATCTGACAGAGAAAAAAAAAATGCTTTAGTGCTTAGACTGCATGGAAGAGGAAAATCTGTTTGCAGATCTGTATCAGACTAGAGACTTGCACTGTAGGTTTCTGAATTGGAGATGAGCCTTTTGAGTCACCACAAAAAGATCTGTTGTGAGTTTAGACTATTTCCTTTGCTTTCGCATACTTTTTGCTCTGTTGTGGTTTTTTTTTTTCTTTTCCCTCCGAAAAAACTTCAGAAAATGTCTGCTGCCTTCCAATGTAAAGTATGAGTGTGTTTTGTTTATGAGCAGCAATGTTCTCCTTCTGTTTGGTTCTCTGTGGTCTTCACTGAGCATAAGGGTAAACACAATCTTCAGTAATTGTTTTGAATTGGGGATAAACAACTTATCACCATAATGGAAGCTTTAGTGCCATATAAAAGAACTTTATTCTTTGATGCAGTTCTGTTGTTTGCAGAGTTATGTCTCTCCTTTGGATCCCTGTTTACTGTTCAAAATTTCTGAAAGTGAATTAGAATTTATCTTTCCTTTAAATGCTTAATTATGCTGAAATGATACCTTCCAAAATGCTTAACACTTTTTATTGAAGGACCGCTTTTCCTTGAACTAATTGAATCCTTTATCTTATACTCCTTTTACTGCTTTAAGGTAAGTACTGTGGATGTTCAGGCTGGAATGGCTGATTAAAAAGCCCAGCCTATGGTGATTTATCCTTGTTTTACTTCCTTTTCTCTCTACTCTGTCAGAGTGCCAGTGATTACATATTTTTCTCTAGAATTAGTTTAACATCGCTTTCTGAAGCAATGTCAGGGGCTTTAGAGAAGCTGTTAACCATCAGCATTGCAGCTGAAGAATTAGTAGTTTTGAATCTTTAGGAAGCTGATGAACTCAAGGATTTATTTTTAAATACTGAAAACAAACACCACCATCACCACCACCAAGTTATTTTCTGTCAGTTTTTATCCCATGATTCTGAAGAGCATAGAAAACAGCTGAGGTAAGTTATACCGAGGTAGCAAGACTGCTGTAGCACCCAAGCGCAGCTGTTCCATAGCCTGCAGCACCACTACAAAATCACCACAAATGAAGAATACATTTGCAAAATGTAAAGAAGACCTCAGACAGGCAGAATGTAATTACCTAACTAGAATTTAAGTGAGGCCCCGGGACCACCTGGGAAGGAAGGTGTTGTTTGCTGTTAGTAGGGTGCCAGGGAGGAAATGTTTTTAGATTATTTACTACATAGAATAACCTACAGTGTAGTCATAATTTAAAATGATAGAATACTAAAGAGGGAAATATACAGTGTCAGTAATTTTCAACCTAGTAATGAAGCATAATGGAACGGAACCATCAAGCTACATTATGCAATCTGCATTTTATAGAATGTGTGAACATAACTTCAGTTATTTGCTGTCTATTGGGTGAAATTGCACCAACATAATATATAAAAAGAAAAAGTACTTTTCAAAAGAAAAGGGAAGGAAGTAGCAACTCTGTCTTCTCTGAAACTGATGTTTCATCTAGGGGTTTGGATTAGTAAGACACAATCCTTTTCTGTATCTTTGTGTGGCATTAAATCTGAAGGGTACATTGACGTATATCTCAAAAGAGAGTTGGTACGCTGCATATAAGAGGAAGGTGGAGGTAAGTATTAGCCATGGACTGTGGCACCAAACTCTTCCTATATGAAAAACAAAGCATAATGCAAAGAAGCTGACAAGATCAGATACGATCTGCTTCGAAAATTGTGTTTAACAGACATTTAACATGTACAGCTTTAGGGCTATTGATGTTGTTTCGGTATTTGCAAGACAGGTGTTGTTATAGAAACCATAATATAAAATGAGTAAGGTGAACTAAGGGCAGAAATAAGGAAAAATCATAAGCACAAATGATTTTTCCTAACACCATGAAAAGCACCTCAATTTCTTTCTCTGAGGATACTGGACAAGCTGAGGTGGAAGTTTGTTAAGAGAATAGAGAAGAGAAAGTATTTCTAAATGACTTACAAATAGGTATTATGTTTGAAAACAGGACAAAAAATAGAAGGCTGTCCCAGAACTGGCACTCTTTGTTTGAGTAACTGTTCGCCTTGCAGTTATTTTTGGTACATAGTAGATCATGCTCCAGCCAAATGGATAAAGTTTTGTTCTTGTAGCCTCTGTTCCATTATTCTTCAAACTTTCTAGTTTTCTAGATGAGTTAAGGAGCTGCATCAATAAATATAAGCAGGTATTTGTCAGCCCACTACAGCTGTAAGGACTTAGTTTGCAGAAATAATTTAATTTTATATACTCTTAGTATGGAAGCTTTGTGTTTCTCCTGGCCCTTGGTGAGAATTCTACTGTGGTTGAGATTTTAAATTTGGAAGTATACTAAGTACAGAAACAAGGGAAAGCTGAAAATTGTCTGGGAGAAGAAAATGAGACAGTTTGAAAAAGATAGAGCAAAAAAAAGTAGGTGGAAATTAATACTTTTGAAGTATGGAGTCAAAAAGATAAGCAGCACTGACAAAGCACATTTGAGAAGTTGAGAGGCATCATGTTGAGATTAAGTAGTTTTCTCATACTTTTATTTTAATGTGATTGATCGACATAAATAAAATAGATGGTAATTTAATTTTCATGTATATATAACCACTTCCCATCTTAATTAATCTGTAATTTAAAGAAAGGATTAATTTCCTACATCCACTTCAGAAAGAGAAAGGAACCACTCTACACTGGCAGACAAATTCATGTAACATTCAACACGGTGTAATGTTGAGATCTTCAGTATGATGCGGTAAACCACAAAATAACATGAAGATAAATACCTTTCTGGCCTTCTTCCACTGTTTTATTTATTACATCCTTCTTCATTTTTGACTGGTGGAGAAGAAGAAAAATGCATGATTTAATGTAGTCAGACTACTTTTTTAGCAATTACGAGTTTTGAGACAATACTTCCTACATGAAGCATTACAATAAACACATGGAGCTGTCCATGCAGGATTTTTGAGTAATTCAAGGAGAGCAAACCTCTCTAAAGAGAGGTTAGTGTGGGCTGGGAAAGGGATGATTTTATTCATGCAATGTTTCCTCTAAAGATAAAATGCAGGTTAACAGTGAAACATAATACACTGTAGTCCAGGGTTCCACAGCAGTCTAGCACAAGTTTGCTCTTTGTTTGTTTGGGTTTTTTTCTACCTCCTCTCTCGCATACCCAGGAGTTTAGGCTAGGATATAAAAATTCCTTTTGTAACTTTTCTGGCTACACACTTTGACTAATCAAACCCATCAACTTTGTGGAGGTTCTGGTTTCTGTTGATACAAACAATCGAAAATGTTTGGACAAAAGAGTCCAGTGTGATTTTTCTGAATAAGCACTGAGTAAAATTACTGACGACTTTGAGTGTCGGCCTCCTGAAGCATTGTTGCAACAGCACCCTCCTAAACCAAAATCAGCAACAACAGTTGCAGCGCATCAGCCCATCTTCAGTGTTCATGTTCTGTTCCTTGGGTTTTGGAAGGAGATGGAGATCAGGTTACTTTGGTCACTGTTTATTTGTTGAAATGGCATGACTACTAGCACTTAGTGGACTAAGTAGATGCTATATTCTCTGTAAATTACTGTGTTACAAAATGCTGCTCTGTGAAGGCCACAGTGTCAAAACAAAGGATTCTAGTGGTGGGACCAAGGGAAGGTGAGTGGCTGAGGGCTGCTGGTGACAAGGCTGGGACATTCAGTGCTCGGTCTCTATGGGCTGGGGAAGAAGAGAGAAGAGCCAAGTACGAACCCAGGCAAGAGAGACCCTGCTGTCAGAAAGAGGGTGCCTGGCGAACAGAGCTTTCTGCAGAGAGCTTTTTAACTCTTACCTCTATCAAACTGACCTTGGTACAGCTCTGCAGCTTCAAAGAATTGAAGGAATTTCTGTGCTCAGACCAAAGTGACGCCACTTCAGGGAAACGAGACAGTTATGGCAGATTGAGTCCTGAATTGTTACTTTAATCCTTTTGCTGAAATGCCAATAATTTACAGAGCAGCGTTAACAGTAAGGTTTTTTTCTTTCTTAAGCTTTAGGATAATCAGACCTCCAAAAAGAAGACTATGTCTCTTAATTCTTGAAATAAATCCATGGCATTGCGGGGAACCTTAGCTAAGCAATCAATATTTTTTTAAGTTTGTTCTAAAAGAGACTTGTATTCTATGTTACGAAACACTGAGGAAGATTTTAAAAATTGCCCTCTAAAATATGCTTTACACACATTCTGCAAGAATCTTCACTCTATAAAGATATGTTGTTCTCGGGCATAAAAGCAAAATTCCTTTGGCAGTCTATCATGTTTATAAGCAGAAACCCATTTTAACTACTACATTTATTGCAGAAAAATATGAAATTAAAAACAAAACTCAGGATGCATGAACCCACACGAAACAGTAAAACCATTAAATTGCCAACTAGTGAGCTTGAAGCATCAAATTTTGCAAAGTTCTAGTTAAAAAATATAGAAAGGCATTCAGATGTTTTTTAAAAAAGAAAAAGAACGTAATTTCTCTGGTCCATGATATCTAAAATGTTTTTAGTAGTGCCCAAGTAAAAAAGGAAGGCATTTTCTCCCCTGACCCGTATTTATTGTGTGGAGTGTCTCCTTTTCCCTAATCATGGAATGGCAGAATGTCAGGGGTTGGAAGGTACCTCTGAAGATCCTGTGTGCAACACCCCCTGCCAGTTCAGGGTCACCTAGAGTCGGTCACACAGGAACAGCTTTGTCCTTTTCCTGGATGAACAGACTTCTTGTAGCAGATAAATTTGCATGTGACCAGGGTCCACAAAGTAGCACCTCTTAGGCAACTTTCTAGTTTTAACTTTGGAGCCACCTCTTTGATTCTGGCTTATGAAATGGATTTACAAACAAGCACCCAATGACAAAAGTCTGCCTTGAAAGTCTCGTTCCAGCAGGCAAGAGACCGTGCCCTAGAAACGCGCTGTCTGTAGGGGGGAGGTTGTACGAGCATGAGGCCACGGGGCTAGTAACGCTCCAGTGTGGGAAGGACTGAAGAGGAGAGGTGCCTGCATGTGAGGTTTGTTTACTTTGGGATCAGGATTAAGATTGTAATATAATGCTTTTTTACTGATGATATGTGGTGGGAAGAGAAGCCCGGAGAAGAACAACATTTTTTCCACAAAATTAATTAGTAGTTTTAGGAGCTGTTGTGCTGGAGCAATATATTTGACACAGATAGAACAGTGAGAAAGCAACTTAAAGGAGTTTATAACCTTACTTTCTCCTGCTACCTGATAAGTATAAAAGCCTCTGTATATAAAATCAGTGGGATTCTATACAGCCATAGTAATCCATTCAAAATTGATTGACAAATAGAAACCCTGCCAACCTTTTGTTCTAAGCCAAAATATGTCACTTAATTCTGTATTTAACATGGACAAATCCATGCTCCAAAGCTGCTTGTACTAAAAATACTATGTGTAGATCATTTAGGAGAAAAATATTTTTGACTCATTCTTTCCCTCAAAGTTTTGGAGTAATAAATGCTGTATAGTATTATAAACTGAACGTCTCTTAGTTCCAGGAAAAAGTCCTTTCTTAACAGTCACTTGACAATATTTTTGGTGGTTGCTGAGCTGTTCATTTGAGAACTCATCAACTCACACAGTAATCACGGAATCTCCTGTTTTATTATCCTTTATGTCTCTGTGAAATACTTGCTGTTTTGCTGTTCTATTTTCATTTTCATCACATTCCAAACCAGAAATGTATCACTGTCTAAAAATACGTTGGTAGGTAATAAACCCAAGCAAAAGGTCAAATCTCTTGCAAAATGGTAAAATTACATAACTTAAAGTCTAAACCACATTATATGACCAGAGATAAACAATTTATGAATTGTAGTACAATTTATAAAACAAAGAACATTATCATTAAGGGCGCCTGGGACCTTAGCACTGATAAATAAGGCAAAATTCCCACTGAGTTGCCTTTAGATGTGTACTGCATTCTTGTCTGGTTGAGATAAGAGCATTTGTTTGGATTTTCTCTGCTGCCTCTAACACCACTTTTATTTTTCCCACTCTTCACAGAAACGTGTGTCTAACAAAAACTCTTCAGTGGGAGACATGCCTACATAATGATTTTATCTTACTAGTATTGCCATTATTCCCTCAAATAGGTCTTTCAATTTTCCCACCTACCATTTGCTTTATATTTGCTCACAAAACAGCTTAGTGTATCGTGGGCACTTAGGTACACACAGGAAAGTTTGTAGAATACTAGAAGAAAGTACAGACACCGTGCTCTGTTTTCTCAAACTTGTAACTTGACCTGCAAAAGACACTTAAAAAGTGGCCACAGGATCCCCTCAAAGTTGTGTTCTGCCCCCATTCCTTTGCTGACGCGAATAGTTTCAGAGATGTTACCACCATACCAGGAGTAGCAGGACGGGTGCGGATCCTGTTCCAGAGGTTGTGCAGGTGTTCTTTGTCACATGGAATACAGGAGCTCAGGTTATATGTCCATCTATAAACAAATGACTTGAGCTTGTGCAGCCTCAATAGCTTTGAGAGTTCTTCACACTCTTTTTGGAGTACTCTCACAGTCTAAGTCAATGAGGCCATGACAGCTGCTGGCCACACACGCTAACCCACACATAGAGCAGAAGAGATCTATCTTCAGCTCCACTGGTCCTCTCACCTGGAGAAAGCAGAGCCTTGAACATCTGGTTACACATTCAGATAAGAGACTGTATTTGACTAGTACTACCCAAACTGCTTCTGTCCAGCTCTCCTTTAGATTAGAAAGGGAAGCAGATCTCATTTTGGGTTCAAAAAATGTGTACATGTGGGACTTCAGGATATAGTTTAATGTTGTATCAGGTTGATGGTTGGACTTGATGATCTTAGAGGTCTTTTCCAGCCTTAACGATTCTATGATTCACTGGAGCTGAGCGTATCCTTTTGAAAATGAACAATGAACTTATTTATTTCTTTTAAAGATGTGCTACCTCCGGTATAACTTCGGCTATTGCAAAGAACCATATCAAATGCTGAAATGATATTCACTCTGAATTCATGTAGGAAAAAGTTTCTAAAGTTTTCTTGAGGCCTTTTTTTATAATGTTGTGGTGCTTCAGATGAGACGTCAACTACATTCAAATACTATTGTAATTATTGTGAAAAATCATTGGTGAGGAAGATTATAAAAAACAGAGTTGCAGAAATAATCTGATCTGGTACTGAAATGGAAAGACTTATAGCCCCTGTTGCTGATGTATATGGAGAAATAACATGATGAAAGGAGACAGGCATCATCACACTTTTGCTTTAATTTTGAGAACCCATGTGAAAAACAAACTGTGGGAGACTGAAAGTAAAATCCTGGTAATGTATGAGTCACCGCTGCTTGGATTTGATGACCTCTGGAATGCAATTTCCCATTAACAGAACAGTTGCAAGAAAATGGCAGAGAAGCACCTCACTAAAGAGCTCTGCTGACATAGCTCAGCCCTGCTGTAGTCAATATTTCAGAATATGAGCTACACTTCACCATCTGTCTTCTGAGTGACAATCATCTCTCTTCATACCATCAGGAAAGAGAGAAGCAAGACACTCAGGAGATGCTGCATGCTACAGCTTCCATTTTTCTTTGTATGTGCTGCTTGGACCTGAGTCATTCTTGAGACTGTGGCAATTACCACCTACTGTGACAGCAATGGCTTCATGGTGGTTCTATGATTTACGGAGAAATGGGCAGCTCTCCACCTTTAGAAAGTAACAATACTTGTCCCCTTCAAGGTGGGACAGAATTCTTGCCTTCACCAACGTCTACGATAAAAAAGTAAAATTCAGTGCAAAACTCCATTGGAATCAGTAATGAAACTCCATGAAACCAACGTTTCGCTGCAGATACTTAGCCAGACACTGTGTCATCGTCATTGCCTGCATGCTGCGTAAGTAAAATCCTGAGAAAGAAGAAACCATGTTACTGACCTTGTAAAATACAGATCTTTAGTCATTTATGGGCTTCATTCCATTAATTCTGTCCTCATGCAGACTGTAAGGAAACTGGGATACTTATTTTCAAGAATCTATTTCATGTTTCTATTCAGCTGAGGTAAGTATCCAGCACAACGAGACACCACCATGAATACTCACCCAGACTGCTGCTGTGTGGTAAAAAGAAGATAAGTTATGGATACTATTGCTTCCATAGACAACTGAGCATTTGTGCAAGGAAGAGAACAACATCTTTGCGATGGAAACGTGTTTAACACAAGTGCAAAGCTATGGAGTCAGGTGGTTTAAAAGATCAGATTGAAAACTGGTAGATATAAAATATCTCTCAACAGAGATGCAATAACAGGAAAGAAAAATGCAGCTATACCCAGGAAACACATTTATCAAGAGCCTTTGAAAGATTATTTGAGATTTCTACTGAAACATAGCAAACACTGCAGAAATCCTGATTTTAGCTGTGGTTGTAGAACAACTTCTTTGCAAAAACTCAAGTTTATTTATAGCTATGGGGAGACAGGACTGTAGCAGGACAGTGATGGCAGCATTGTGGATGCCTCTAGCTATATGACTTGAGAGTGTGTTGTAAGGCAGCCTGTATGACAGGTCCATAGACAGAAAAATCATCAGCTCTTAAGCAGGGAGTCATTTCTGGCACAAGCTGTCAATCCTCAGAGTTAAGAACAGAGGGAAGTCTCCTGTCTTCTCTACAGAACTCCATCTTTTAGAAGTTCTCCAACTATGTAGGCATTTGTGGGGGAACCTCTGTGTTGGCTTCTCCAAAACTTACTCGCTGATCCATTGGGCACTGGGCACTTTTCATTTTAAACTAACTTTAAAGTGTGCATCAGAGCTCAGTTTCCCATAATCTATGGGGAAAATGATGGGCTGGGAACTTTGCTTTTAATGAATTTATTCAACACTGCAGAGTGCCTTAGCCGTGCATGGCTTTTGTGCATGAATGTAATTATACCCTGTGCCCCAGCTATGGGTGTCTATTTGCATCACTACAGAGGTAGAGTGTAGTAATAGGGACATACAACACTCATGGAAGACTAATGCCTTCATCCAGGTTGGTGGCAGACAGAACAAGACAGCAGGAAGGCACAGCAGGCATAGTGGAGACATGGCTGTGTTGCTATTTTTTCCTACCATGAATTGGAGATGGTGAGAACTTTTTTCTGAGGTGTAATAAAATGTCTTTGATGGTAGAAGCCAGTTCTTCAAGAAAAAGACCTTTAGTCACAGGAAAGCACTGGTCTAGCCGAAACTTCCCATGGGAACCTGCACATCAGCTCCACCATGAACACCATAATGCAATTACTTGATATTGCCAAGCTTGTTAAGGCACTGGATCAAGCAGATTAATACTGTCTCTTGACTATTCCGTGTTCCAGGTGAGGGTCCTGACCTACAGTCAAGTTGCTTTTGTAAGATGTGTAAGGGTCTTTTATTTAGTTCTTTAAAAAATAAAAATATTGTTTTAAAAAGTTTTCATTCTCACATTATATGGAAGATGGCATTCACATGTGTGGGAAGATCCAGGTTCTGATTACCTGCGCAGCCACTGCACACACTGCCACCTTAGCTCAGCTTCAGCAGTTGCCTGGCTTCTCAGATCCTCTTCAGCAGCAAAAAAGTCATTGACACCCTTTAGATGAAACAAGGAAAGGTTTTAATTTACCTGAACTAAGAATGATAACTCTCAACAGCAGAGAAAATGGAGCTGGAAAAATCCTGAGAAGAAAACATTTACATAACCAAACAAGCCGCAGTCAGCCCATGCCCACTCTTCTGATTCACTTTCCTAGCTCTATCCACATATTTTGTTCCCTGTGACTGCCCCAGAAAGGGTTGTCCTCCTCTTCACTATGACATTTTTTTCTGTTTCACATGGACAAGCACAGCCTTTTCTGCAATTTTCAAATACATACTATAAACAGAAGTGTATTGTAGGGTAAGTAACCTTGCTAGCCTATGCAATTATCAGAGAAGAGTGTGAGGATTACATTAGAAAGGGTAAAAAAGGGTTAGTCATATGAAGAAGTAAAACAATAAGAAAAAGGCTGTTCCCACTGCTTTTTAAATCTGTCTTTAAATTATTTACTTGGCACTTTGACAGCTCATGATTTAAATTTTTTCATTGATCTTAATATTTAATCACATTTTTAATTATATTAGTAACTTGGGGCTACTTCTTAACTCAGCAATAGCTTCGTCTTCTATTAACAAATGGCACATATCCCTGGCTTTGACACTTACTTGCTGTGAGTGTTTTGGCTTTGGTAGAACATTCAGTCCAGGACACCGTTATTGCCCCTTAAATCTCAAATCTTCTCAAATTATCAGTACAGTGTCTCACCCTGATGACACTATTTTAGCATAAAAATGTTCAATTTTCAATATGGTTCTTAATGCTACTGTTGCTAAAAATACAGGAGATCAGAGAACAAGTTCTTTTAAAAAAATCTTATCCTAAAAGACATTTTTCCAGATGATTTTTCTTCTCAGCTTGCAGAAGGGAAAGACTGGTGTCTGAGAGCTGTGGGTTGGAAAAACGCTACATTTCAGTGTGCGCTACAGAAAGGGCTTGGGGTGAAGACCTCGAGTTTTTGAGCTATTTGCCAAGTGAACTCCCGTGCTGGGGTTACAGCATTCATGTGGCAGTGGGCTGTGGTGGTTTGGAGGCTGCTGAGGGATACGAGGGACATGAGCCAATGGGCACGACTTTGTCTGGGATGCAGAGGCCATCTAGCCCAAACCCACAAGAGAGCAGTAAAAGATCTGGGACTTGCTGAGCTATCCACTCTCCCCACAGGTCTCTGAAGTCTATGTGGCTCTGTGAAGACTGGAGAATGTGGCTTATGGGGTCACAATGATTGACCATCTGTCCGCTGAGCCTCTGAGACGGCTCTCCTGTTTTTGCAGGCAGCATGTCAGATAAATCTTTTTTATAAATTGACCAGCCTCTGGTTTACAATGTTAGGTTTTTATTCTCATCCTCCCTATTGAGAGTTTGTTCCAGAAGCTGGTTCTTCTCATGCTTTTTGTGATTTCCAGCCAAAATTTATTCACAGAGTGGTTTTGGTCTTGTGCCAACATGGTCCATTAGCTCAAACAAGTCTTTCTGATTGATCTGCACACAGCAATCAGATGTCTTCTCAGCCTTTATTCTGCCAGAATAAGTGAGCTGAGCTCTCCCAGTTTCCTCTCATATAATCCGTCTAGAAGTCTTTCCTGCTCCTCTTTGGGTTATTTTTTGTGGAGCACTCAATGACTAGAACTACATGCACTTTTCCCTCTGATGTTTCACCGGGGCCTGTGGGCTGGCATACAGCACTTGCTGGCCAAACCCCACCTCTCTACTGTGATTACTAGCAAAAATAAACAGTATAAACAAAACAGCCAATTTAACAGAACTTCTAATCAATTTGGTTAAAGCAGGCTAAAAGGACTCATCTTATTGTGTGGTACTTCTTTGTATTTATACAGTGATAACACCAAGATCAGAAACTGCGATACACTGGTCCACATGAGTAGTGTTGTGTGAAGTTTGGTGGCTTTTTGCTCAGGGGCTAGCCACTCTGAGCTCCTTTCAGAAAGTTCTAACTGTCCTCATTCACCTATAGGAGACGCACTGTTCATAAGAATCTTGTTCCTATGGCCACAAACCCTATTTTAGACTCAGATTGAAGCAACAGTTAAAGGATAGCTGGACCCTGAATAGTCTTAGGCAGAAGTGTGACATTCCCTGTGCGATGTACTGCTTTGAATCAGAAGAGATCGACATCACAAGGAAGGAGAAGCATCAGCTTCCCTCCCTTACAAGATCTAGTGTTACATATATACTTGTATATGGTATATACTCGTCAGCGTAGCTGTTACAATTAGAAAGATTCATCACAGTGACAAGATCCAACCTGGAAAACCACTAATTAACACCAAGAGCGCTCTATGGTATCAGAAGAAAAGACAGCAAAAGAAGCATGCATTCAGTGTCAGAAAAGTAGAAGAAAATGTGAGGGATGAAGAACCAGGAATAAGAGCTAAGGACTACAGCTATTTCATCTGGAGTTCTCAAGAAATGCATCAGGCAGAGGGATTAAAAGAAATTTTTTTCTCTTCAAAAGGGAAACTTTCTGAAGAGAAAAGTGGGGAAAAGTTAGCTGCTCTTTTTTTCCAGTAACCTCAGGCCACAGGCAGTGGATATTATTTAATAACCTAAAATTAAAGAAGAGCAGTCTAATTACCAGTTTGTACTAAAAAACGTCAAGAAGAGTCACACTCTTTGAAGGAATTAAAATCTGAGGGGATTAGTTGCATATGAAATACCCAAAAGAGAAATACATTTAACATTTGTAAAAAAACTCAGTGGTTTTTTCCTGCTTATGAGATCCTAATTTTGAGGTCAGGTCACAGTAGAGACACCAAAAATGAGAGAGAAACATCATATGAGACTCTGATATGTGTTTAGAAGCAGCTGTGTTAGTTTGCTGGGCTGCAGGTTTTGGAAAGAAAAAAGTGATAGCACGATAGATTGGGCTGACAAGCAAGTCTTACTAAAAAAAAAAAAAAAAGGATTGACAAAGTAAAACCAGTTCAATTTACATGTGTAGTGAATTTGCAAGAAGTAAAGTGAAAGTTTACACTTGAAGGGAAAAATGGGGAACTAAACAAAGCCTTTGATAAAGCTACTATTTTGGCAAGAAAAAAAGCTATCTGTGAGAAGCTATACCTGAAAGGAAATTAAGTATAAGTATTCTGCACAGTGAAGAAGATTGTTCCATAGAAATTGCTCAGATAGAGAGCTATTTCAGACGACTGAAATGCCCCCTTGAACATGAATCAAATAGTTAGTGCTTATAAATTGGATATTGATGCCCAGGTCAATATGAATTCTTAAGTCAATACAAAGGAATACAAAGGAAAATCCTAGGTTGTGCAGTGACAAACTCACTTTCATAATAGCTGTATACACAATAAATGTAATTGCAAAGCAATCAGTTGAAAACAGAATTTCACCTACCATTGAGGGAGACAGAAGCTGGAAATGTGTGTGGTATTTCCTCACACACGGAGAATGTATAAGCTAGAAGACTAGAAGCACTTGGAGGTAGAAAGAAAAACAGACTAAAAAATCCAAAGTAAATTAAGATATATACAGCAAAAAAAAAAATAAGATGAAGGTCACAAAGTAAAAAAGAAAATTAAAACTGTCATTACAGTTGTAAGAGAACACTAAGGAAAATGTAGAACAAAGATCAGAAATTGTGTAAACATAGGTGCATGATTAAAGAAACTTGCTATCCATGAGTATGATAACCATTATATGTTCTGGAGATTTTAGAAACAAATGTCCAATACAAAGGAGAAAAAAAACCTGGTTCTCTCAGCGCACATTCACAAATGGATACACAATCACAACCTGTTAAAAATTTCTTATCCACAGGAAACCCCCTATGTAATGTTGTCAAGTCACTGTTTTCTAGGTCCTTTTGCTAAAAATGGACGTAACAACACTTCTCCACCCTAAAGGATTAATGAAATAAATAGCACTTCACAATGTTTAGCATATGTACACTATCATAATGAGGTCAATACATACGTTTTACCTAGGTAAACTAAGCAGTCTGTACTAGAGAGAAAATGTGTGGTAAGGACTAAAGCAATATGCCACTTTGAATAATTGGCATGTACTTCCTTCTAAATTAATGAGTGACTGTTTTGGCTTGGTTCATGCGTTGATTTTCATATGATGCATGTGTTTCTATCATAGCTTCACTTCATGCAAAGCACCCTTGTTTTTTTAGCATTTGCCTCTTGTGCTTTCATGCCATTAGTATTTCCTGAGAGCTATGCTCTTCTGAACCCCCACAGAAACTTCTCAAGCAGGCAGTCTACTTCTATATGGGAGTCCTTCCCACTTCCCTGGGCTCAGAAGCCCATGCAGGCTGAATGCCACTGCTGGACTGGGGCAAGACCCAGGCGGGCACTGATCTCTTGTCCCTGCACCTCCCAGACTGAGTTCCCATGCCAAGGAAGGCTCAAGCCCAGAGCCTGAGCATGAGCCATGGCACGTTGTAGCCGGGTGTTGGTCTGAACACCCAGTGGAGCAGGACCCTGGGGCATGCCAAGTCATGCATGGGAACATAAATGTAGACACAGCCACAGATAATGTGAGAACCAAACGCCTGTAAGTTTTTAGGCTTCCTTTGAAGTCAATGGGAATTTGCCTGAATAAGGTATGCATAAAAATGGAATAAAAGTGTTCCGTTTTGGCCTGTTAGGACATGGGTGCCAATAGTAAATGCTTTATTACCGAAATCATAAGCAGCTAAGTATTTGAGGATTAAGAACACTCCACCCAATGGCTTGCTGATAAAGCATTCACAGGGAGGCAGAAGATGTGAGCCCAGACCTCTTCTCCTGTCTCCTGGGCTGATGCTTCAGCTACTGAGTTGCACCGAGTGGTGCCTTTTACCTCTTTGTTCTCTTCCTTTCCTTCCTCCCCACTTTTTACTCCATCCCTGCCAAGTACTTTAAAAAACCCACCAAAATGACACCTGGAATCTGAAGTGCAGACAGATCCTCACTTGAGCGACTTAAATCCCAGAGCTTGACAGGCTTCTGTTTTTTTCTGTAGTGTTAGTAGATAGCTCCAGGAAGACTGTCGTGTGTTCCTCTTGTGAGGAACTGACTTTCCCTGTATGTTATATAGGCAATACAGGCTCTAACTTCGGTCTGTATCTGCTGCGTTTAACTAAAGCTAGGTGCAACAATGCAGGGCATGGTGACTCTTAAATCATGGTGTCAAGTAAGCCCAAAATCCATAAGAACTGAGGTGAAATCCCAAGGGATAATGACCAAAGCTTGGCTGACTTTATTTAGACTGATGTAATCTAAGTCAGCGATATCACATCCATACGCAGTGACTGATGAGATGTGAATCTGGACTGGAAGAAAGACATGGTCACCCGCCCTGATCTGTTATTGCAGGGAGCTGGACCATGCAATTCCTCTCACAAACTGGTCACCCTCCAGCCTCCAGCTTGACATTATACATTCTGTTGAGTTAAACGAGTATGAGCCTAAGGAACACACAATTACAGACACTACCATGGCAGCATCGTGTACGTCAGTATGTCCGTAGTAAGGGGCCTTAGTGAACACTAACGGTAGGGTGGGAAGTCTTGTGCTGCAGGTCAGAAAATCACAATTTTTGATGCCAGTAATCTGTACTGCTAAGTGATAGCTCTATCTTTGTTGCATTACAGGAGTGTATAAACAAGTCCTAAACTACTGATACATATTTTATTACTATGAACTGGTTATAATATACTAATATAAAATTTCAATATTGTAGTAATAATTAGAGCTCATAGCTAGTGTATAAATGCAGTATGTGTAGATAATACAAATGTATGCCCATCTAAAATGTGCAAATGGTATATTGAAGCATGTATTGCTGTTAGCTCATCAGTAACTTTTATATACGGCCTTTATGTTATTTACTTTAAGAGAAACTTGGCTGGGTGCGACACTTTAAATATACGTTGTGTTTTTCCATATATAGCTTCTGTTAAATATTCTACGCCACAGCTATCGTGCATATGTTCTTCCTTAAGTGGTCATTTTGAATGGCTTGTAGTTCAGCCATTATTGACAGGTTGCTTTCTTGTGTAAAAATAGAGGAATGTGTGGATCCTTGTACACAGCGGGTATTCAAGTAATAATGAAAGTGATTGATGATAAAAGCTTTCTTTCTACTCTGCTGTCATCAACAACCTATAGGGATCAAGAGAACACTGGCATAGAAATTAATCTTCTTTGAGTTATTCTAAACAGTCCACTGATGGGAGATTTCTTTGATCTCGTTCAGTTGAAATTGATTAATTCTGTTAATTACTCTGTTTGAACTGAGTTAGCAGGAATTTTCTGCATGTTGCAGCATCCTTGATGGTTTGTCTTCTTGCATACTAAACAAGTAAACTTGGTAAAGAATTTGAAGGGAGGTGGTGCCAGTGGAGTGTTTGCTGACTAAGACTGATGGTGACTATCAATGATAAATATCTGTAGAAGTGATCAGATGTAATATGTTTCTGTACTTGGATTTTTCATTGAAACTGTCATTGGTTAAAATGCATAAAACAGTCCTTGGAGCAGGAGCTTATGTCATGCCAAGTGAATACATAATCACTAAGCGAGGAATGTTTCTTTTTCCCTCTGTCATTTTCCCACCTAACAAATCCTGAATTCTACAGGAAGAACTGGGATTACATTAGAGTTCTTTAATGCCTGATGGATTATGGGATTGTCATAAATCCAAGGAATTCCCTTGAACCTCATGCCATCTCCTTATTACCCTGATGCCTGCCGAGTAGGTTCTGATTAACATTGGTAGTGGGAGACTAAACTCCCACCTGGAGTCTGTTTCTTCCAGTAAACGGACTGACTCTTAGAAGCTAGAGAAGACACTTGAGGTGCTTGGGTCTGTAAGAATAGGCTGACATACACTGGCAGGTTTGCTACATACTGAGGAGATGGCTTCTTAAGGTCTGTCAGCCATCCTGAAATCCGTTTTTGCTCTAACTAGCTTTCAGTCAAAAATAAAATTAATTTGTTACACTAAAACATGAAGACGAAAAACTAAAATAAATCAGTAACTATTTCTGGGAGAGAGGTATGAGAACTGAAACAGTACAACATGCTGTAGCTACATCTAATTCTAGTTAGGCTTCAAGGTACTTTGTCTTTCCCATGTTGCTTGTGGGTGCTTAAGCCAAAATAATTTCCAGAGTAATTGCCACAGCCCTCTGATGCTGGGATCCAGTTCTCTTGCATCCTGCCTGCCACAGGTTAGTCTTTGCTCTATGATGGCTTTTCAGTATCCTTCTGAGACAGTGTAAGGCTTAGCTGGAAGTCAGTAGAGAACTGACTCTGAAGAAACCCTTTACACAACAGCAAGGTAAACCTTAACAACAAGCTCAATACTTGCTCTGGGGGTAAACAGGTCATTTACCTGTTTTCAGTAAAATTCTTCCTGCTGGTAGCAAGGGAGGTTAAAGAGCCCTGTAAGTATACTACTATTTCTAACACTCAGGTATAAACCTTATTTTGCACATAAACTTAAGTGAGAACAACGAATACAGCTCAGCAATATTCCCTGGAGACCAGAACTCAGTCACAAGAGTCCAGTAATGTATTAGGATCAGTGATCTCTGAGTGTGACTTGCTGGAACTGAGGGACTCCAGTGACAGGCTCTCTCCAGAAAGGTGAAAGATATGAATTTAAATTCCTTTATGCAGAAGAAATATTAGAGTCCTTTTCCCTCCTTATTCTGAGAAAGTCTTCCAATCATTGCACTACTGCATAAAATCTGGTGGTGGCATTTCTTTATGTTTTGAAAGAAAATGGAAACCATCCCTATGTTTTACATCAAGTTTGTTCTGCTAGCCTTTCAGAAAACTAAATAAACTTCCCTGAGAAGACAAGTAAGATAGGCTTATTTTCTGGATCAATTGGACATAAGAATGCCATTAGTGTTGAGAAGCAGGGTGGGAAGTGTTTGTGTCCAGAGGCAGAAAGCTTGCTAAAGAAAACCTGTAATGAAAACTGAACCACACAGAAATTAAAAGAAATCTTTTTTTTGAGATTACAGTTTTGCACATAGGTGCTTTTATCCAAGTCAGATGCCATGCTTGTCCTCCGCACAATGACATAGAAAAAACCCAAACAGCTGACACAGAGGTAACTCCAGAACTGGAGGCAACACATGCCTGCCATGGCAGTAGAGTATTTGAGGCAGTTTGCTGCACTGAGAGGTCAGTTATTAGTCTGAGTGTGCTGCTATGAAGACCATACCTGCCCTACCTCCAGAAGCTGGCAATATTTCTGTGTTATGTTGCACAACTTTATGCATGCAGCAGCTTGATCCTAATTCCCACACGACTCCTTGTGTGGGGTTCTGCTGTGATGTACAGGCATGTCCAAAATCTTTAAACATCTGGATCACATGTATTTCTGTAGATACACCAGCAGGATGTCGTCACCACTCCCTGTGGGCCTCTAAGTTAGGCATAAGGGGTATTTTTCCCGCAAGCCTACTTTACTAGTTACAATATTGTGATCATAGCTGGCTTTCCAAAATATTCTAGGCAATTTTTACGAATGAGAAAAATCATCAGATCTTCCCTCTGAAATAAAGAAATTGCCAATGAGTCCCCAAGACTCTGGTACAAATGTTCAGCCTGAGGCTTCTTTACTCACTGCTTTTGCTGTATTTCTTTCATTTAGATATTCTTACTGGATAAAGACTTAAGAATTTTTTTTTAGTAGTAATCCCCTTAATATCTGAAGTTGTAATGAGAACACGAAAAGCTAGGAAAGCAATAATTTCAGGAACTTGGTTTTTTATGACTTTTCTATTAACTTTTCTTGGTGATCATGCTTCTTAAGTTGGTATACTCCCATTTGTAACAAAGAAAATATTTAAAAATCACAGAAAGTTTACACAAATTTTTCCAGTGATTTACTTATGCCATAGTTTTTGCCAATATAAATAATTCAGAAAAATAATAATTTTTATTGAAGAATACATTTTACACTAGCATAATTTTTTTTTTACAATCTTATTTGCCCATTTAAGCAATAGGGTAAGTGATCTCTTTGGACAAGCGATCATAAAAGTATTAAGACATTGACAATTTTAGAAGTAGAACAGCCTTCATGCGCAGGCTGCTAAAATGTCATGGAAATTTCATAATATTAATTTTAGCTGGTTTATGTGAAGGCATCATATAAAATAACATTCTCATCAGTCACAGTCCTAAGTGCATCTGGTTCTACTTCATGCCTGGGGTATATTTATATTTGCTGTGAAAAGAGGAAAATGCGGGCCAGTCTTCTCCTGCATTTTGTACCTACGTTTTCCTTGGAGCTGGGGACCAGCTTTTAACGTTCCCTCTAACAACTGAAGATAAAACTGGAAACTGCACGAAACAGTGGATCAATTTCACGGCATGCTCAACATCAGTGGCACAACACAACTGAAAGAACTTATTTCTAGCAAAAATGTAAAGATAGATTAGCAGATGCTTTAAAGCTGAAAAGATGAGCATGAACCTGTAGCCTGTTCTTGTGCCAACACAGCCCACAGCTGCCAGCCCAAGATTAAGCTACCAAGCCCAGAATTTCAAAGTCTTTGAAAGACTTTAAAGAAAATCTTCAAGGAAAACAGAGGGAAGTGTATTCAAGGATGGAAGTGCTGAGTGAGGCCAACACACCATGTATCTGAATGGCAACAATTCATGCTTCTTGCTGTCCAAGCACCTTGCAAAAAACTGGGGTCTGTTCACCCAGCTTTTTGCCTGCATGGTGCTGGTGGCATCTTTATCACAGTGGAAAGGGCAGGTGATCCTTTGCAGATAAAGCTGTGAAGTTGTGACACCGCGATTTTCAAAGCCAGACTTTTAATGTGTTTGAAAATACCTCTTCACCTCTGTCCAGGTACTTAAGTGTGAATCTGTGATACTTTTTTTTTTGCTCAGAGTTTTAAAAGCTGAAACTATATGCTTTTTTAAAATTAAGTAACCGTTACTTACAACTGCCATATTTTTACATTAGAATTAGCGCACAGCTTAGTTTCACCCTGTCACTTGTGAGCTCTGTGCCTGGCATGGGGGGAGAAGAAAATGATAAAATAATTGAGAAGAGATAAAATAAGAAGTCTATCCTTAGAACAAGTTATTGATTTATATATTTTTTTAAGAAGACTACCAAATGCTGCCTTTCTATAAAAAAACTGTAGCATCTTTTCCAGACATATCTCCATGTAGCTGAACATGCAGAGGCTGCCAGAAAACAGAGTCTCTTGTGCACATTTGAAAATAATTCATAGATTTCATTGCACTTTCTCTTACAGCTGCTGCCATGTAGAATAAGTCTGGTGCATTTAAAAACACAGATGATACTTAATGTTCTACTTTTTCATGTCCTCATCCATATTCATTATTTCTGCTAGCAAGTTCTTTCATTATCCCTGCAGAACATTTATTTAGTATTGCCTGGGCTGTGTTCTCTTCCCCTGTCTTTGTCTGGTTTGTTTTGTTTCTTCCCAATTTTATTTGTGGAATACTCTACAAAAAACCCACTAATGCTATTTTAGGTGATTTCCAGTGTCCTCTGTCTGTACGTAATCCCATGTAAAGGTTGTTGTACCATAGGTCTGTGTCACTATTTGCAGAGTTTCCTAAAATGTGAATGTAGTACTTTACAAATATAAAAATCAAATCCTTAGCTCCTCAAGACATAATTTAAAAGGAAGCACCTGCTTACTTACTTGAGGAGAACTACCTTTAGAGTCAGCACAAACTTTGGCCATTCTCTTGTCAGGACTGATGTGTACAGTCTTACATGTACATTCCTTTTCACAGAATCATGGAATTCTAGTTTTGAGTTGGAAGGGACCTTTAAAGGCCATTTAGTCCAAACACCCTGCACTGAGCAGGGACATCTTTAACTAGATCAGGTTGCTTCAGAGCCCCATTGACCTAACCTTGAATGTTTCAAGGGATGGGGCATTTACCACTGGTTTTTGTTTTTTTTTTCTCCGAAATACTCCATGTTTTGGTTTTTTTTCTTCTTCCAGTCTGCAAAGGAAATACAGAGGTTACGCTTCCATCTCGTAAGTCATCCAGCAGCACCACGAAAATCTATGAGGAGGACAGTTCCATGATTGATACTAATGGGTGTGGACAGCCAGATAGATACAAAATCTAGATATTCCCATTGTCAGTTTCCTATTTAGAAGAGACCACAGCTTAGCAAAAATGAAAAATAAATTACAAACCAGCAGTTTTGTAGAATATTTTGACGATTACAGGAAAACATTTTGTAAATGTCCCAAAGCACCACCAGCTTTCCCTCAAGGAAAGTAATTCAAAGTAAGTTTTTCCTGTGCATAAATAATCCATAATAAAGATGACATATGGCAATTCACGTTTATCATTGATGAGAATGGCATTGAAAAGTTGGTTATAATTGTTCTTCTGAGTCTGTCCAAGCATAACAGGTTTGTGAAAGCGAATATGAAAAAGCAGTGGCAGAACATGTGACGAATAAATCCCATTATATCTGGTAACACGACACAGGCAGAGAGGAAACCCACTGGGAGAGCTGCAAGCCAGTAAAGAAAAATACACATTCACAATATTAATTACAACAGTGAATCCTTTATGGATTCTAAAACAACTTCCCACTTGCTGCACAAGGATAAATAGATAAGAATTACTAGTGATGGAAAGAATTAGAACCTAATTAAAACTGACAACTGAGCTGTATGAAAATAGATTGGCACATGTAAACATTTTTTCTAGTAATTGATGAGGTGAGAAACAACGGCTTTTATGCTGAACAAATAATTAATCACACTGTATGACACATGCATGGCAGATGTAATACCTTGCTGGTGAGGTAAACTCATTAATACTTATTCTAAGTTGCACTGCACATGCTTAACTCATTTTAAAACGTGCATTAAAAGCGATCACGTATTTTCAAATGGGACAGCTTTAAGGCTTTACCATTTTCAGAAGCAGATGAAGGCTGAGTATCTCCTAACTGAGTCCTGCCTGTTGCTTTCTCTTTGCCCTCTTAATGCTGGTGGTGGGCTGGGAGGCTGTGGTCTCAGAGCGGTCACTGGGAGCAGCCCTGTGTCTTTACTGCCTGTGAAGCACATGGCCTGTCTTCTCATTCGCTCAAAGAAGAAGCAGGCTCTATGCCGTTAGCTTCTTGTCTAGTGTAAATTCCCATAGCAGGATACGACTAATGGTTTAATGGCAGAAAACAGTAACATGGCATGGCCTTAATGTCATAATTATCCATAAAGTACTGACAGAGATCTTTTAGTGTCTCCAAAGAAGTCAAGAGACAAGTCATTTCTAAGTCCCACTGAACAAGTAAAATGAGCCTTAAAATTAACTTACTAAATAAGTCCAGTAGTATTTCTGCTGAGCTCTGTCGCAATAAAACTCGGCAGTAGCAAATGTTTATCCTTGACTTTAACTGGGTGTACGATTTGGCCCATTCTGAAGAAAGGCAGAAGTTTCCTGCTCTCACATCACAAGGAAATATAATTTCTTTTAGAGACGCATCCTCAGTGAGGCCTGAAGCCTGTAGTGATACATTGATCAAAGGCATGGGTCCCCTGCGGCAAATTAAACGGGTGTCCATACGAACAGTCTGTTGAAGCCAATGAGGGAAATGCCCTCAGTGGAGGCCCTGCTGGAACAGTCCCTTGGGAATGTGGAAATCCTTGGCAACTAAGTAAGAGTGAAGAAGGCTTGAACATGCGACACTGCCTATTACGCAGCTGGTTAAAGGAGAATAGAATTTACTGCACCCAGAGGTGGGGGCTTATAGCAGGAGTCCCTCACTCCAGGCACAAAGCAAGTGCTCTTCATGGCCTTCCAGAGAGGGGATGGTTCTTGCAATCGGGAAGAGGAAAAGAAAGTGTCAATGACAGACAAGGATACTCTTTCTGTACGCTTTTTAAATTGGTCTTTCTGGGGTGATATTTTTCTGGAACAACTATTTCCTTACAAGTGTGCTCCTGTCCTATCCAAGCTATGTTTAGATCATCTACAGCTGTTATTTGTATGAATATGTGATTGCTATGTTTATCATGCAACTCTGACTTCCTCTGCATGCTGCATGCCTGTCTCTCTTGACTGAGCCTACTTTTAACATTTCAAAGAGCTGAGCAGCTTCCAGCAGCCACCGTCTGTGAGTAATGTGGCCATCCCAAACTCATGCCAATGCATTTTTATACAGCATTTGACAGTCTTGTACTTTGTAAGTCTTTCTCATGTTAGTATGAAATACACAAGCCTGCATATATTTAATCTTGCAAGCATTTTCTTTGGTTGTTTTTTTAGTTTGTTCAGATAAATCTCTTCGGCTCAGCAGCAAGCCCTTGCTTGCAAGGCTGGAGCTCTGCATTGTAGCCCCTTTTATTACTTAATCTTGTCAGTGTTGGTTGGTGGTATGTTTTGTCAGTGATACGCTGCATTTGAGTGTGTTTGCTTAGTAAAGCTCAGGCCTGACATGTCAAACTGGTCGGACATCAGCTCCAAATTTGAGGGCAAAATGGTCATGCACAATATTCAAACAATGTATGGTGTACATTACAATAAAAATATCGGAGGGCATGACTCCACAGAACAAATGCTGGTGCTGTGTAAGGCCTCCAGAAAACAGGAGGTTTTGTTGTACACCACAAAAAGAATTGCTGGATTCCTTGTTGGATTTGAAGATGTCTGTCCTTAAAAGTACCTGCTGTATGCGAGGTGTTTATAGCCCAGGTAGAAGTGAGCAAGCGCAGCTCAAGTCCACTTTAAGTGAGCAGTAAGCTCCAGCTGAGGATTGCATCTGGGATCACAATAGGTGGAAAATATCAGCCAACTGAAAGCAGACATTGGAGATATTTACTATGTAATTAATGGAAATAATTACTTTCACAGAGACAGTTCTTCAGCTCTTCAAGTTAAGGCACCGATGCAGTCATTCCTGGAGTGGATCTCAAAATGGTTTCTGCCTGTTGAGTGGAATGCCTAAATTTAAGGCCTGGTCCAGACCTTCCCGAAGCTATTGGGAGGCTTCCCACTGATTTCACATTGTAGGCAATAAGTCTGACCCTGTTTCAGCTTTTAATAATAATTCCTCCACTCAAGGAAAAACAAAATCTTATTCCAAATATTTAGATTTTTAAAGAAAGGCATGTAGTACTATTTTCCACAGTATTTTATACAGACACAGGTCAGCATGGAGGAAAACTTTCATGCCTGTTTTCGCATAGGATGTTGGAAGAAATCCTATGAAATGATTCTTCGCCATGAGATAGGAACAGACAGTGTTTACATAGGCTGGTGGTTAAGAAATCTTTTTTTGGAGAAATAATAACTTTTTTTTTATATAAAAAAGATCCAGGTGTGAAAATCTTTCATCTTCAAGAATCCCTTGAGCAAGGGAGCACTAGTAGACAGCAGCAGACGTTTCACTTTTCTTCTGTTGTTTGAAGATTGTGACTACATCAATGAATCTGACCGTATGACTGAAGGTCTACTTGCAGAAGGATTTGTTGGACTGAGCCCAATGGCTCTTGTTACTCGACAACTGCTTTGCTGGTTCACGGCGATGTGAAGCGATGAGCTACAGCTCAAACCGAAATAGCAGACACAGCTCCCCTGCCCTGTGCTCTATCTTGTGGAGACGTGTGAACACACGAGGGAAGATTGGTGTGATTGGTGTTGCTGAAATTGGAGTCCTAAGGAACTTGATATTGCACTCATTTGTATTATGTCACATCGATACGGAGAAGCGTTAAAATAAGTGTCTTCTAAAGTGTTTGCTCATGGTGCTGCTGATTTGAGCAGGATTATAGCCCATTAAACAGCCGATGTATGATGGACTTTGGGCATTGTACAGATACAGCCTCCGGCTTTAAATGCCTTCAACCTAAAGCCATTTGTTACGGCGAATAATTTTCTAACGTGTTTGCAGAGATTTTTTAGAGTGCGGCTGTGGGACAGGTTTTGGATTCTCTAGGTAAAACCTCTTTTAGGTGAGTGCAGATGTTCATCACTTCAGTGTGAACAATTGACCCACGGATGTCGCAGGTGATAGATAACCGGGAAATCACTGACTTAGCCTGTTGCAAAGATAACGAGAATAATTTCAGGCTTTTTAGCGGCAGGACCCACAGTTGCAGTGATGTCTCTGTCACACTAAAATGGCAGTACGCTGGCAGGGCGTGCGATAGGACAGCAGCTACCATCCCTGACTCTTAGATCCCACCTAGTTAACTCCTTGCAGCAAAACACCGGGCTGCAAAGCACACGGGGTAAAAATCAGGCCAAGCCGAGAAGGACGGAGCCGCCTTGCTCCGGCAGCCCCGGCGAGGGCCGAATTCTCCCCGCTTGTCCATCTCCTCGCTCCGCTCCTGCGGTGACATTTCTCCCAGTTCAAAAGTTCACGGGGAGGCTCTGGCCGGGCGGTCACGGTCGGGGCTGGAGCGGGGACCACCC
>NW_009716338.1:0-12857 GCF_000703405.1 Apaloderma vittatum
GGCGCGCTCCTCACCTCCTTCTTTACAGTAGAGAGAAACATCTCTCAGATGTAAGAAGTACCACTTACCCCTAAATTTAGAGGCAACAAAGCATATGGGTGTATGCTGGGTCCTTTTTCCCAGCAAAGGGAATTTGTATTAAAGAAAACACTTCTGAGAAGTTGTTGGGGCAGAGTCTTTCCTAGAACGACCACTGCTCTGTGGTGGCCACCTGGGGTTGTGCCACGAGACAGGCCAGAGGCTGGGTCTTTGTTGTTTGCTTTGGCTTTGCACAAAAAAAAACAACCAAAAAGAGATTCCTTGATTTAGCTGTGATTAATGTTTAGTGCTGGTGGTCAGTATAAATGTTTGAAATGGTAGAGATGAGCATTTTAAGTGCAGCTTGACATCAACTGCAAAGTTCCTTCACCCATTTTCTAAGAAACCTTTTGGCTGATGAGTGTTTTACATTACTTATGCAAATAGAACACAATAAATAGCGGGATTAGTAGGAGGCCAGAATCTCAGCTGGGAGAGACAGAGGCAAAACGATGAGATTTGGCTGCTGTAAATATTTCCAAGTGGGTCAGATTGTGGTACCCCTAGCATGATATTGGGCGTATTGCCTGTTGGATGAGGGTTATGGGAAGGCCTTTTGGATTCCTGGATGGAAAATAAAAATGGGAAAGTGAAGATTCATAACTCTGAAACCATTTTAGAGCTGTTAGACAGTGGCTGTTAGACAGTGTGGTATTCTCTAAAGATTCTGAAGACGTTGGGCTAACAGCATATTGCAGATGAAGAATGTCAGTCCCCTCAGTACACTGAGGTTTGGTGACTCTTTTCCTAAGGGCTAGACTTCAGATGGACCCAGCTCTGGGCAGTCTGATTCTCCACCATCATCTCTTCCTTATTTCTCTCTGGCTCTTTTGACCATGCTGACTAAATTAACTTTCATCCCTGTTTTACAGGCTTTGTTTTGCTGTTAATCTCCCCTTAACCTGATTGCTGTCTTCTGTGTCGCAATTCATTCACAGTTGCCTATTTTAGGCGATTTTAGTGAATATTCTGTTTCTAGAGTAGTGCAAACAGGGCCTTAGTTTAGGGTATTACAGGCTCCCATGGATGATTGGTTTCTATCAGTCTCTCTGTTCCTACAACTTGAAACACACCCAGAAATATTTCTCTGAGCTATCTTCTCTTCCTTTAGTTCTAATTCTGCACCACTTATTATTTACTTGTATAAACTCAGATTCTTCGAATATATGCAATTAAAATGACTCTTTAATGGGAATTAATTAACAGGAAAAAAACTTCAGTAGGTGTTTGAGAAGGAGAAAGATTTAGGGATGCTTGGTATTTCTCAGATGCACTTGTTTCCAGATCACTTTCAAATAAAAATTACCGTTTCCTGGTTGAAGTCTTTAGCCTCTGCTCTATAACACATTTGTCATTTGTCTCCTGCTTTCACTGTTAGATGGAAATTCATCTGTGTAAGTGTATGATATGGTTTCTTACTAATGGCTCACAAATCTCCTTCTGTCAAGCGAGTGCCCATATCACATAATAAACTTCATATTCCACTGTGGAAACTTCTCAAGAGAATGAGCAAAGCTGGTCATACTGTCTGGAGCAATCCTTTTATTTTTTTTTCCATTTTTGTTAGATGCTGAGTTTATCTAAGCCTTTCTTAACTGGACCAAAAGATGGATATTTTTGTTAGTTGTTTTTTGTACTAAAAAAAAAAGAACCACCAGCTAATATAAGTTTGCTATGGTCTGTCAGTCTGAAACGATCTATTCTGAGTCCTGAATGTCAAAATACATGACATTTTTGAACTGACATTTTGAGGGCATTATTTCTTCATGAAAAGTTCAAGTGCATTTAACTTTCCATCTCTTTTTGGCATGCAGCCAAATCCTTGAAATTTCAAACTGGGCAGGAAGTGTTTATTTTTGTTGTTGTTATTGCCATTATTGTTGTTGTTATCATCATCATCACCACCATCATTATTTAATTCTGGCTCTGTAATTTGGTTCTGACACGTCCCAGCACCAGCAGGTCAGTAGCAAGTAAAGATACAATGCTTGCAGTGACTGGGAGGGTGTGAATTTGGGATAACTCTCATTGCAGCCTCGATGCTGCTGTTGACTCAGCTTTTCATGGCCACACCAAGTCTTCAACTTTCTGCTTTTTTCCTTTTACTCTCATTCCCACTGACCAGGATGTCTTTAGGGCAGCAAATTGTGACCCACAGTGCTTCTGTGACCTGTAAACCTGTGGAACTGACATGAAGTGCCAAGGAGTGACCAAAGAGGGGCGATGAAGCTGGTGAAGGGTCTAGAGCACAAGTCTTATGAGGAGCAGCTGAGGGAACCAGGGTTGGGTAGTCTGGAGAAAAGGAGGCTCAGGGAAGACATTATTGCTCTCCACAACTACCTTAAAGTGAGGTGGGAGTCTGTCTCTTATATCCAGGTAACAGGACAATGAAAAGGCCTCAGGCTAAACCAATCTCACTGCTCACAAATGCTTTTTGAAGGATCCATCCATACTGGTGTCCCAACCCATCACCGTAAGCCAGCTCCACCAGTTGTGCAGAAGAGCTGCAGGCTTGTTCTTTCCCATGTGTACACACACACACACACACAGATAGAGCAGCCAGGGACACAAGTCACCAGCCTGAGCCACCCAAGTGTCTCAGCATCAGAGCAGCTGCTGTGACACATGTTCAGCTGCAAACCCTGAGGGCAGCCATGCTGTATGTCCCTCCCTGGACTGCAAGCATCAAGTTCTCACCTACAAACCTCCAGTGCAGAGCCCACAATCTCTGAAACATTTGGGCTTTCAAGCTCTCGTGGGATAAGTTTTTACCTGGCAACTCTTCAAGATCACTCATGTGGGTACCCAGGTGGTATGTACCCATCACAGCCCAGCCCAGGGCAGGGAACACATCCAACAAATTTTATGTGTATCTAGTTTGAGATTCTATGTGATAGAGTTAGTGTCCACTGTCTGGAAACTAGTTGTGCAATCTGGCTGGAAAGCTTTGGGGAGGAAAAGGGAATGTACAGACACACAAACATGAGTATCTCATGGAGGATTTGCCAGCTTGGTTGTAGAAGTCTTTGGATTGCTGGAGGCACTGCTTGTTTAGGAATTAGTTTTCTTGATAGTAGCTAGAGCTGCTAAGTCTTCTCAAGCTTTACATAGAAAAGCGACTATGAATTACTGCTTGCCTGGTCCCTGGTGGTTTACTTCAGGTTCTTTAACACATTGAAATTGGTATTTGCCTTGTCTAACCTTATGCTTAGAGACCTGTTAGGCTCCATCTTCAACTGCTGGCTAATGGAGTGAAGCACACATGGAATAATGTGAGACCTTCCCCTTCCTACCCCTCTCCATCAACTGTCTGGGACCTGTGGCCTCACTTATGAATCTGCTCTACTTGATGAGATTATCACTCCATTCTCACCTCAAATTCATCTAGATGAGTAAGGCACTATCCACTTACCTCACCTTCACGCACCGTCTCCACTCCACAAATCCAGTCCCACCTCACGTGAACACCTAAGCTTGTTCAGTTGGAAATGTTCCTTCTGCCAATGGCCTTGGAGTTGCGGATCCACAGGGCTTTTCCCTGTTTGTCAGACACAGCCTCAGAATAGTGTTTTCCTTCTCATTTGGTATCTCTAAAATAGGACAATGTGGTGTTTACTGAAAAAAAAGAGGCTCTGGATACACTTCCTGTGAGATTATGTTGTAAAACTGATAAGCCTACTTACCTACAGCAAATGCCAGCCCTATTAAAGAAGGATTATATACAAATGAGGAGTTAAAAGCTGAGAAAATATTTGTCTAATATTTTTACTGGAGGTGTATTGCTGTTACTCAGCAACTGAATCACAACAAATCATATCCAGGCAGGCAGAAAATGGCCACTAAATACACCATGAGAGGAGGACCAAGGGTGTTTTGGTGGCTCTTGCAACCTGCAAAGCCTGTCCAAGCTGTTATTGTGCACAGGTGGTGACAAGCTTTTTCCCTCAGACCCTTTAGATTCATCCTGTGAGTCATTGAATGACAACATTCAAAACACTTTCTGTTATAAAAGAAAGAAAGAAAGGGGTGTTTGACATAGGTTTGACAATTTAGCCCCCTGCTTTGACTTTGAAGATAATGAGCGTACCCTTGACCAGCTGCTACTGCAGATGGCACATTGACAACACTTCTTCTTGAAAGCAAGGGAGGTTGTGTCAAGAAGACCTTAAAGGAAATCTTTCCTTAGATTTTGGCATGATTTTTGGTCAGACCAGCCTGCTGGGGCAGGTAGATCAGGCAGATGTCAGACAAAGTTTGCTGGTACCACTTAGGATTTTCTGCTTCAGACTGGGACTTCATGGGAGCTGCTGTTAGAGGTGGATTTAACTCCAGGTTCCCAGGACCTTTACACTTTTCTTACACGTTTAAAACCCATCCCAGAATTTTGCAGCTTAAAAACATCTGCCCATTGCAATTTATAGCTCATGTCCTATTGCATTTCTAGACTCTACTGCAAGACAAAATCTTTGGTAGTGTTAGCATGGTGCTGTGTGGAAGGGAAGCCGTAAGAGGCTGAGGTGAAAGCTCTTTATCCACACACACCAGAGCAAGCCCTCAAATTCAAACAGGTTGTTTAGCCTGAGACATTAGTTAATCCGTTGGTGTAGTGTGGAGGCCAGCTGTGTATTGCTTTTCTACTCATGTTTTAACAGCCCTGTTACTATTACACTAATAATATATTAGACCTAATTAATTTTCCCTGGTTGCTGCCACCTGCTTCTGCTTAGATCAAGGGCTAATGAGCAGTTGACAGTAGTTAATGAGCTTCTGCAGCAAGCATTTCAATTTCTTCACTGACTAAAATTAGTTGTCTCCCCTGGACACCATGCTCTGCCTCCCTGGGATATTTGGCACCATTAGCTCACCAGTGTGTTGGGGAGGAACGGTCTCCATCGGTAAGAGATCGTGGTGTTGGGTGCTATCCAGAACAGCCCTCCTCCACCGAGCAGAGGAGCTGTGCTTTAGTCCACAGCTTTCCAAACTATCTATAGACCAGTTCAGCTGTGTCTGTTTTTACTGGTGAATATCGCAACAATATGTTCAGTCAACAAACCCAAGCAGCTCCCCTGCGTCTGCAGCCCTGGTGTCACCTTCCTTGCAGCAATGAGCTTTGTAATGGTGCTGTTGGTGAGTCCTGCTCTGGTAAAGCTGCTCTGGTGACTATTCCTATGTTGTCCAGGATATTTGATAATAAAGATTGCCAGTGAGGAAGTGGATCTGGTAAGTGCTCAGAGATTTAGGAACCCAGTTGTCATTTTCCCGCTCTCCCACAGGTGACATCAGGACTTGGGTGTCATTGCCTTGCTATGTGCCAGCTGTAAAGTGCTACAGTGATTACACTGAAATAATGATTTGCTGATGACAGATAGGTGCCTAAATTCCTTTGAAAATCAATGTGAAATGGCTTTTCCAATGTGGATCAGATACCAGTATGTGGTATCTGTACACAGAAGTACTGGCCACTTACCTTGCAACTCTGGTCCTAAATAATTCTTCAAACTGGGACCTAGTGTCTTTCAAGCCACAGGAGTGTGATTGGACAACTGGGTCCAGATGTTTGATTGGCTGTGTGAGGGGATGGTTAAAAGGCAGTGACACAAAGGAGAGAAGGTTACCATTCAGGACATACTACATGCCTGGCCAAGGCATCAGACTCACAAGGTTTGCCTAAATTGAAAGGGTTTCTGCAATTTTAAGTATTTTCTGCTTCCCAGGAATTTTAAAAAGATTGTTTTCCGAGTTTCTCTTGTTTTTGCAGAATATAGTCAGGGGAATTAACCCAGGTTTGCCTAGAGACAGGATGAAGAAGTAAGTACTTTAATAAGAGACGTTGCTCTGCTGTGAACAGCCCACCTACAGACTGCTTTGCACAGCATCGCTCAGGAAAGCAACTCCACTTTGTTGCTAAGATTGTTGGAGCAGTAACTTACTGCTGTGCAAAACCTCTCAGTAAACAGAATGGCATCTCGAAAATAACTTGCTAACTTCTTTTCCCTTAAATTGGTCTCATCTGCGTATCAATATGAACTGTTGTTTGGATTCTGACCCTCTTCTGAACCTATTGGAGAAGTCTAAAGCATCACAATGCATGTTTAGACGATTAACCATCCGTGTGATTATGCATGTAAAACTCTGTGGACTGTTTTTTTTATTTCCCTTAGTGCCAGTTGTGGCTCCCAGAGCCATATGGAGGCTCCATGGTCCTCTGCAGACTCCGTCTGTGTGTCAAAAGCAGTGTCCCTGTCATGTTTCTGCTTCTGCTGGAGAGTGACAATCTTCACGTGGCCTCCCTGGAGCCCACAAGCCATCTGCAAAAACATTCCTGGGGTGGCCAAAACCCAAGGTTCCTGGGCTGTTGGGACTCCATAACACAACTGAGTTTCTGCTCCACTAAGCTGCTCACAAGCATATAACTATTACATTCTTATCCCAGTGGTTGCGCTGTGATGTCAGAAACACGGAACAGTTCTCTAATTTAAAAAAAAATAAAATTCTGATAATTATTCATCAAGATGCTGATGATACCTAATTCCCAGCAGAAGTGTGGTAAGGAGAAAGTGACAGTACTTCACCAGAGAGAATCTTCTTGCCGGCAACTTCTATGTCAATGTGAAGTCAAAAAGAAAAAAAAAAGTGCAAGAAGGAAAAAAGTTTCTGTGTCCTCAGTAACTTTTGAACCCACCATCCAGCTTTCAGACTTGTGTCTGTCCTGTGTGATAGATGTGATAGTGTTTCAAGATATAGTAGGAGCATATTCTTTTTCACTATTCTGTTTTAAGGAAGAAAGACAAATTATGCCTTGTGAAGAAGCCATTTGCTATAAAGTGTAAAAATGCTTTAATATTAATATTTTATAATAAAATTCATGACATATTTATAAACACTCTATCAAGCATTTACAACTGAACCACAGCTGAGAGCTTGGACCGGAATAAATAAGCAAGGACACAGCTAGTATGAAATATACATCTTAATTTTTATAATTGTGTGTGCTTTATTCTTTACACAAATGGAATGGATGCGCAGAGTATTTACACATAACAGGAGTGTAAGCTGGACAGGGTATTTTGTAAACTCCAGTTCCGATTCTGAGTACCCCACACTACAGCTGGACTGAGAAACATCCTGCTCAAGAGACATGTGCCGGCCAGCGTGCCGGGTGGAGCAGCCTGATGAGTTCAGGCTGCTGCATCTGGAGATTCGGGCTGGCCGATTCTAATTTAGGAACACAAATTCAGAAATTAAAAGGTTGCTATCCCACTAAGAGCCAACAGTGTTGCCTTTTTTTTTTTTAATATTTTTTTCTGTGTGTCTTTTTTTTTTTCCCCCCGCCCCGAAGATCCTGCCTAGGATGCTGACTACCACCCATCCCCAGAAATACTGTTTTACACCAGGGAAAGTTGCCTGTGCTGGAGGCTGAGGCCAGATAGTGTAAGCTGCTAACGTGGTGTGAGGGATGGTGGGTGGCATCTCTCACGCTCCTCACCTTAAAGACAGAGTCTCAAAAGGGCCAACAGCATAATGGTTCCTATTGCTCTTGGTGAGGTGTTGGTGAGGCTGAAGCCTTCTGAAAACCTGGCTGCAGCATTTGGCAATTTCACAGCACCTACCTCAAAAGGATCATGGTCCGTGACTTGGCCTTCTGGGTGCTACAGTAATATAAGCAGTAAATAACGATAGAAAGTGCTGAGCTACTGGTTAATCATGTAGCCTGGATGTTTTACAGCCATGCTAAACATTCAATGTAATGGCGATGACGGATGTGTAACTTCAGGTGGTGTAAATGGGATGGACTCCACTGAAATCAATGGAGTATCCCTGATTTACACGAGCTGAGGATCTAGGCTACCTATATGCTGTTAGCTTTGATGCTGATTTGTGCCCTAGAATGGACACCCTTTTTTAACATAATGATGACTGCACTCTTACTCCTGGGCTCATTGACAAGATGTCTGATTTTGAATGGAATAAGAAAATACATTTATTGCACCAAGGCATGAACTTGAGCACATGAATGAAGTTGCACAGTGGACTGCATGTATAACATTGCAGACAAAATGTTCAAGAGAAAAAAAAAATATTGAGATTAAAAGCTGTAAAGGATTAAAGACCACTTTCTGTGAACATAGCAGATATTATGACCTTAAATCTGCAGCTTAAAATAAAGATTGAGACTGTTTTTCTTAATACTGGTTTTACTACAAATATCCTCATGTCTTGTCACTCACTGAATCTTCTGGTCAGGGATATAATTGGAAAAAAAAAAGTAAGAAAACTAAGCCAAAAATATAATTTGACTGAGTGCTGATGAGCAAGTAACAGTGAAGGGGTAACACGAACAACTTCTCCATAGAAAACAAATGTGAATAGGTTGGTGGTCATTGTGTAACAAGGACACTGTTGCTGGCTCGTAGTGGTTGTTAGCTCAGATTCCACACTGCTCTCCAGGATGAGGATTTGAAATTTCAGTGCAACGGAGAGATTTCTTATCCTTGACTTTCACAGGGTGGTTCCTAGGACCCTATCCACACCGGAGCATCAAACCATGCTAGCTACAAACACAAGTACATCACAGAATATTTATCTAGAAACAGCCTTTACTATCAAAGAAATTACAAAGCGCTAGCATGGACAGGGTACCTCTGTAGGAAGGGGCAATTAAGCAAGAAAGAGGCTCTTTCGCTGGTTGATGGTCAGTCTGTAGGACCAGGAAAGAGACCCTGTTAGCAAGCTCTCACTGAGTCAGTGCACGGAAAATGTTTTGTGGCAAAGAGAAAGAAATAGGTTGTAGTATTGCACACCCGCACAAAGCTAGCAAGATGTCGTCGTGATCATTCATGGGTGGACAAAAAGCTGTGATAATTTTGGTTCTGCTTAGACCCTACGGTGCTACACACTGTGCCAGAACATGAGAAATAGCACCAGGGGTGTGATCTGGCACTTTTCCTAAAGGGTCCAGCATTTGCATTTGCCTCATGTTTAGACACTCGCAAGTCTTTCACACGGACAGAAGAGGAATCTGATTACGCTAAGCTGTGTTAGCACCAATATGGTCTCAGGTGCCAATTGCTGTGGGTTGTGAGTTTGGACTTTTTTTTCCTTTTTCACCAGATGTAATTTTGCATGAATCTTATGTTTCTCTTCCTCCTCCCACTACCACCCAGTATGATCTGAACAGCTGCAATGCAAAAATGAACTGCAGCTCTGAGGATGCTGAAACATGAAACGCAAAATGTCAACGCACAAAACAAATGGGAGTACAAGTCCTAAGGAAAATAAGACCTCTCACTGCTTCTCTTGGTGATTTGTTTTTAAATATATGTTTTATTTAAAAAAAAAAAAGAAAAAAAAAAGAAGTGCAATGGCAACTCTAAATTGGAAGCACAAACAACAGACAGGGAAAAATAAATAATGTTACTACAGTAACCAAGGACTGATGGAAAAATTGATTGTACTCAGCCATAGTGTTACTGTTCACCGTAAAGCACAGCACATGACAAAGCAAAACAGTTATTAGTAGGATAGTACCGTAAAAGGCTGCATGCTGAACTAAGAAACAAAGAAGCAGATGTGATCGATTGCTTAAAAACAGAGCTGAAAATTAGAATGAAGTTCCTGCTTTAGGATACTTGTTTTTTTCAGGTCTGGTGGGCTATTTTGCAACCTGGGGCAATAGTACTTTGCCAGCATGGAAAAATCCATGGCTTCCAAAGATCTGGGGTCACTCTGTGGATTTCTGCAGAATTATCCAAAATCAAAGCTTTCATTCATTTATATTTTGTAAAAAAATGTTTCTAGCCCTTCTGGTTACAAAGCTCTTTTGGAGACTTGACTGAAACCTTTGTTCATAAATCTGCGCTGGCCAGGCAAGAAAAACAGTAGAAGTGTGAACTTCTCAAAGTTACCATAGCAGGGCAGTAAGTGAGAGGCCACCTCAGGGCCCCTAAAATGCCCATATTTTTAACCCCGTCACTGCTGGTGGCTGTATTGCAAACATCCAGCTAGTTGTGCTCTCCGGAGAGGTTGGCTGGATGCACCTGCCAGCTTGACAGGGTGGAGAAATGTAAGCTTCAAATAGACAAGTAACCGAGGAGTCTACTTAGCATTTGCCCTTAAAATGTCCTTAAACATTAGGGTTACTGTAGCCACCAGCTAATAAACACAGGACTCCCGCAGTACAGCAGGCAGGAGAGTGCGGGTTTTTATAGAAAACTTGGTCCAGCAGCAGCAAAGGTGATTCAGTTCACTGTCATAATATCTCTTGCAGTTGTCCCCTTGAGTGTCAGAGTGAAGAATGGCATCAGTGTGTGAAGGAAGGGCAATGTGAAACGTGAAAAAAATACCTCCCTCTCCCCTTCCCAAACTGCAATTCCACAGACTTTCCCCAAATCCCTCACAAATGTCCATTGCCTCAGTTCTTGCTTTTAAGACCCTTGTTGACTGTGAAATGAAGATACAAGTTAGTTGGTGACCTGCCTGCCTACAAAGAGAGGAAAGATCAAGTGCTTTTGGTATTTCCTTTAAAGAAACATTTTTGGGTGAAGTGTGACTCCCTCCAAGAGAGAAGTTATTAACTGCATTCAAGCACTGACATTTCGTTTCTGAAAAATCATCCATTTCAATTTAAAGACGCATTATCCTTTGGTGTTCAGAAAAGGTCCTACAGGGCAGAGATCTTTCCATAGGAGTTCATCATGATTAAATAGAGGCAAGGGAGAGGATTAAATTGAGAGAAAAACAAGCTGACAACTACAATTGAAGGAGTTATCTTGCTTTTCATTAATAATAGAGAATCTGTTACTGAAAAGGGATAATGCAACTTGATGGTCCTCTTTACATTTTACAGTCACACAAGGGTGTAAATATTTAATCTTTCAATTAATTAATCTTTACAAAATATCTCACAAAAACATTTTTACCTATAGAAATTAGCTTCTATACATCAATATATTTTTATTTTTATAAATTATTCCATCTTTAAGTGCCTTCTATCAATATAAATGATAAAATAGACAATCAAAAATTTTAAAGCTTTTCCCAGTTGTATCCCTCCTTGTCAACATAGGTGCTGTGAATCCTCATACATGTGTGTGTCCTCATGGGAATGTGTTTGCGTGCACGTGTGTGTGTGATGTGAAATGCTTCCATCCTCTCCTACCCCCAAAACTCCATCAAAATGAAGTATATTGTTATTAGCTCCTGATGCAATAGTGTTTCCAAAGGGGAAAGAAGAAATGCTTGACTTGGTTTCAGAAATCAAAAGATGTGCATAGTTACCAAAGTCGAGGTGTACCAACTACAAATGTGCAATGACAAGCTTAGAAGAGGACCCACCTCCCAGTCAAGTCAAAGAGTGTCCTGCCAGTGACTTCAGTAGGAAATGGACCAAGTACTCCGAGCTTGATTTTGCAAGGTGCATGTTGCCCTGGTCTAGCAAAAACCTTAAGCCCGTGCTTAGCTTTGAGCACATGAATAGTCCTGCTGGAACTGATGGGACTGAACGGCGTAGGGAAGGGTCACAAGGGACTCCAAGTTAACGGGCTACTCGTGTAGGAATTGGGGTCAAGTGCTGAGCGCCTTGCAGGATCAAGCCCTATATGAGGTTCAAGAGCTGGGAACTTCTCTTTAAAGCAATCAACACACTGAGCTCAGCCATTGAAATCGATTAAAACGTCCGCATGGGCACAGGAGGTGGCAAACTCCCCTTGACAGAGAGTCTCCATGTCAAAAGTTTATACCTACAACTGGTGCTCTGAGCACACAACAGATTTGCTTTATATGGTAGAAGTCTTTTTGTTCCTACCCTTTGACCCATCAGTGTCCTTCATGGCTTCAAACACTTTGTGTTGTACATTCATCAAAATTCACATTGACTGCAAAGAACATAAATGCAACAAAAACAGGAAAGCCTCCAAATAGTATATTATAATTTTCTTCTAATTATTCTCCCGTCGTAATCAGAGGTGCAGTGGCTAATTTATAATTTTTCCTTTGAAGGAATCCAGATGAAAGGCCCAGATTGTTCTTCAATTACAAGTTTGCATTGATTATATATATCTTCTAAGCTATCTCCTTGGACAATAGCTGTAGTAAAAAAAACATATCAATACTTCTTTTAATTGATACATTTTACAGCATCCAATGTGAGCAAATTTTCAGTGTACTCATAGATATTGATGAAACAAGAAGGAATACTAGAACACTGTGGTGTTGTTGATTATGAAAAAGTCATACACCCTGCAGATGGCAACTCGATTCAAACCAATAGCACCTTCCCACGGCAGACCCATCCCACTGCTTGTAGTGAGAATACTGAACTAGGTTAATTTAGAGAACTGGCAGGTCTGTCCTATGGGAGGGCAGCATGTCAGATTCCCACTGTTGCAAGCCAAGATTTACATTTCATTTGATATAGAAGCTATTTCAGCAGTGAGTAGCAGAAGATTTACAGCCTATTCTTTTCCTGACCTAGTTATAATAAACTTACTCTTGGCTGCAAAAGTTAACTAGATCAGACTCAAACTGAAAGCAGGTAAAGCAACTTCCACATAAAGCAGCTTGTCTATACCCTTAAAATCCCTCAGCAGAATTCTGGAACTGCAGTTCAGACCGTGCACTGTCAGCATGTGGAGGGACAACAGGGAACTTCTGAGTGTTATCCACAAATACCAGTCCCCTGCGTAGGCAACTGCCTAAACTCACCCAAAGGAAATGCTGAAGCTCAGGGCAGCTCTTAGATCTTGCTCTTTTCCAGGTCAGAAAGAAGATGCATTTATCTT
>NW_009716338.1:12888-24873 GCF_000703405.1 Apaloderma vittatum
TTTAATTTCTTGCCTTGAGCTAGTGAGGAATTCTTTGGTCTATACAAGTGCAATGATGCCACATTTTTACCGACTTCATTAAAAGCACTTTTGGGTCAGGGAGGGAACCAAATTTATGAAAAGCTATTCCTTCAGGGCATCAAACTTTGGAGGAGTTGAACCCCTCAGCTGCCCTCGAGTTTCAGGCAAGCAATAGTCCCAAGCCAGGAGCCCTGAGTGTGGGCACACCGTACTGATGTGCACTCTAGGCCAGAAGCAGAGCTGATCCAGGTGTTTTGCAATAAAAACTATACCTTGGGAAAAAATTGTTTTCAATAAAAACATACCTGTAAAATATTCTCCAAATTCTTGTTCTAATTTAATTGCTCGATCATAGGTTTTCTTTGCCTGTTCCTCTGTAAGACGTTTATTCATTTCCCTAGAAACACAGAGGAAGTCATAATGAAGTTTAGATTCTTTGCTTTCTAAAAGAAATGTTCAGCTAAATCACATATGGACTGAAATTGGTATCAGAACCAGGCAACGAAATTATTCCACCAGTTCATGAGCAGTTTAAGGATTTTAAGTTTAATTTAACTTTTATATAGTATAAATGTACATTTCCAGACTTTTCCCTTGACTACTTCCCATTTCTCTGCTAAATTTTTTATTTTGCGATCACCTCTCTATGTTCCCAACCAAAACATGAGGTGTGAATCTGGTAACTGCTAACTGAGATGGATTTGTGGCATCAGGAACCCGTGGGCAAATCTGGGAGCCAGGAGATCCCAAGGTTTGTGCACTCAGGGTGTTCCTGCCTCCAGAGCTGAAACTCCTTCAGGAGCCTCCTCATCTCCTAGACCTGCAGCTGGCTGTCTCAGCTGAATGAGGTTGTCTAAACTGCTGAAATGGAAGGTGCTTTTTGATTGAGGCTGGGGTTATGGAAGTGAAATCATGATGAAAAGGCAGGACGTAGCCCAGTGAGACTCCTAACCCTTTAAGGAGGAATCTCAGAGTCATTGTAATCCCTGTAGGGAAGCCTCAGAAGAAACCCAGCATGTCTTCCAGGGAGACTTCTTGATTCAGGTGTGGACATAACTTCTTGACAGTCACAAGAAATCAAACTGAGTTTTTCCAGTAGGAAGAGTTGATTTATTTGTTTGTGTTCTTTGTTCCAGCCCTTTCTGATTAACTATAGAGATTCTCAGTCAAGTGTGTCTTGTAGATTCTAAAATATACAGGGTACTCATAAATGTAAAAACACAGTGTCAGCAACAGTCTGTTATTGCCAGTGTTTTGTTATTTGGTGGAGCCTTTCTGTTTTGACAGTGGCATTATTTAATAACTTGAAGAAATGAGTTACCTTGCTCATGCATGCTCAGCTTTTAACGTCACTGTACACTTGCGAAGAATCGAGTTCACACTCATTCAGTTCCTTACACGTATATGCCTGCAGATATCCAAATTAACTAGCACTAATAAATAGAGTTTGCTTGTTCTAGCATTTTTCGCAGCCAGGATTCATTTTTTTTTAAACATGATGGAATTTTTCTGAGGCAACTAGGAAATCAAGAGAAGGGCGCATCTTGTGTTCTACATAAATCTGATTTAATGCCTTGCACTGAATCATATGATTATGTGGTAATGGACTGTATACAGTGTGACACAGGTGATGCATGTAGGAAATTATGTGCATGATGGTGCATAAAAAAATGATCTATGAAGTGAACAACAGTATGAACTTGCTGCAGCTAGCTCCTACCTGGCTTCTGAAATCCACCCTGCAATATGTCCAGGATGCAGGAAGTTATTTCTAGAAATGATTTAAAGCTGTCTGTCTGTATAACTAACCATATAGCTGGGAATCCCTCTGGAAGTACCAATGCAATGCAGAAAGCAGGTGTATAAAATGAAGGATATGAAAGATTTCTTAAAAAAAATCTTTCTTATCCTTCATTTGTAATACTACTAATTTTATTTATTGGAAGGATTGCTATCCAACTGAGTTCAGCTGGGTTTCTCATCAGCTACTTCAACATGTCTTTAGGTGACTGAACCAAAACTCTATCTTGAAGTGGGACACAGCATTGCAATTTCTTACGCAAACTGAACATTTTATTTCATCTTTAGGCAATATTTTAGTGGTGACAACGTCCTCCTCCTTCCAGATCTATTTCTGATAAATTTCTGAGAAGTCCTCCCCAGGATCCTTGAATATTGGAGGAGAAAATACAAATATAAACAAGCATTTAACATAATAAATACTTTGACATAGCAGAAACTTGTATTATATATGCGGGGCAGAGATCTGCCTGGGGTGTAAAACTGTGCTGGTTATATTCATGCTTCGTGCCTTCAGGAGAGAGGCTAGAGAGTGGGAAGGACCATGATGTCCAGTTTTCATGATGAATTAAAAGTGCTGTCAAACAACAGTCCCTTCTGCTTTTTTCTTTCCTAGCCAGGGACCTGCACAGCTGGTGAATTCAAAATGCTTGCAAAGAGCTGTCCCTCCAGGCACATTTTCCTCCTCTCCCAGTGAAGAGGTCACCCAGGCAGCCTCTTCATTCGTTCCATCTCTCGTCTCCCTGATCCCACCACCACCCTCCTTCTGGGGAGAGAGACCAACAGAAAGGTACCAGAGGAACCCCTCTGAGATTAAACCTATGAGGCAGAGTCACACAGAGATGGGAAAGGAAAGAAAGGAGTGGTTTGTATACAGCAATTTGATTGCTGTAAACTGAATTTAATTGAAGAAAACAGGATCGGGAGACATCCAGCTTAGGTCGTGTGTTCTCATCGCTTTTACATCTAACAGCCTCTTATGGTCTTGCACTGCTGTGGTCATTAGTGTTAGAAGGGTATTTCCAGAGTGATAACCAAATTCCAAATGCAGGTGCAAGCTTATTTTATGCTCCCTTCACTCTTCTTACTTTCACTGTGAGACAGGTGCAAAGAAACATATGTGCAAATGAGAATCTTTTTACTTTGTTTCTCTGCAATTTTTCATCTTTTATGGTTTTATTTTGCTATTACAGTAAGTTTCAACTTGTTCATAGGAACAGGAGTAATAGTTATGCCAGATAAACCTATAATTTTTGTGTTGCATTAGTTACATACAGAAAAAATACTGAGTAAACACAGTTGTGCTATCATAAAACCACCCTCTTTCTGTGTCCATAGAGTACTGGTTTACTGTTAAACTCCTCCATACTAAAATAATAGCATCCATTGGAAAGGGGTTATATCCATTCATCTATGCGCATCCTACAACTCACTGCTGCTTATGTCAGAGTATGTATTTGTTTAGCTAGACCTTGAGTGACTTAGCTTCATTACTAAATAAAATGAATGTTTTTCACAAGCAAAGGGCTCAGAACTATGTCACTATTGTCAAGAAAATTCCCATTTCTGTTCGAAACTAATTTTTGGTGCTGCTTGGTAAGATAAATAAACATTAGATAGAATAACTAGATAAAAAGATTACTTGTGGAGAGCAGGCTGTAGGGGATAAACTAATTTAGAATGCCTGAATTCATTATGTATATTTTTTTCCCCAGTTGTACTCTCTTTACATAATTTATTTATGTAAGTCATATTACTGAAAAAAAATCCCAAACTATTACTGATACATAAGCACTTTTGCTATCCCACGAATGTTTAGATTTCTAATTAAGGATGTCTTCCACAAGGTATTTGCAGAACAAGGAATTCAACGTCATGCAATTTCATTTCGTTTGTCCCTACCATACTGTCAACAGTGAAGTAGGTTTAGGTTTAGAGAGTGAAGAACAGCTTACATTTGATTTATATATGTAAGGAAAATTCTGCTATGTCTGCATAACTTGTTTTGTCCTAAGTGAAATATTAGCATTGCTCTGGTTTAATAGCAGGATGATTATCATAATATTTTGCATCTTCATAATACTTTTCAGTCAATCTGTTCAAGGATTTGCTGTTCTTACATCAAATCAAGGAAGCCTTTATGTTATTGCCACATTTCCATGCTTTTCAGAGTCAGGGCCAGTTCTATTTACTTTTTTTTTTTTTTTATTACTCCAGATGCAATGTCAGCATTAAACAAATGAAAATATTTTATGGATGGGAAAACTGTAGCTTGAGATCTATCATAAAACAGTCAATGCACAGTGTAGACTAGCAGACCACCCTTTCCCTTCTCTACAGCAAGATAATCAGAATATAACACAATTGTAGGGCTAGAAGAAATGTCAAGAAGTCATCCAACCCAAGATGGCTTTGCTCAGGGTGGAGCTGTGTGAATACCACACACTGCGCATCATTCCCTGGAATGTGGCTGGACATGCAGCAATCCTACCCCAAAAGGCAGAGCCAGGGAGGGTGGAGTAAATCAAGCTGATAAATTCTCACAGTCCCATGGGTGTACATGGAAAACAATTGATTACGATGTATTTTGTAATGAACGTTAACCATTGTGAAGATCACTTCCGTATTTCCTCCTCAGCCTTCTCTCCTTGACAGGAGGTAACCCCCATTTCTCTTTGAGTTCCAGCATACCAGGTACCCAGAACCAGGCCAGCACCACAGCTGAGGCCTTATCCACACCCCGTAAAACAAATTAACTGTCTCCTGTGTCGTTACACAGCATTGATGTTAATAAAGCCCATGGTGGCTGTTTCCTCTTTTGCAACCGTATTATCCATCCATTCATATTCCTGTGTGATCCATCCCAACCACCAGATGCTTTTCTGCAGTGCTACAGCTTAATTATTCCCTGCTTGTACTTGTGCATTTCATTTTCTCTCCTCCGTCTGTGCTGAATTTCATCTTACTGATTTTACATTGAGTTTTAGTCTTATCCTCCACAGTGATTGCCACCTTGCTCAGCCTTGAGTTAGTCACAAACTTTACAAAAGCTCTGCCCAGTTCATTATTCAAGTAATTCATGGACACGTGGTTCCAAATAGTGACACAGCTCAGGAAATAGATTTCCAGGATTCCTGCTACACTCTCAGCCATTTTCAATGACCGAGCACATTGTGCACATACTCTCTCTCTAGATTTCCTTAGGACTATATTTCCCTAATTATTAATATTATTTTTCCCTATGCTGCTACTGAGAGTGTCCTGTGAAGCCAGAATAAAAATCAAGATTGATACCCATCTTATGAAAGAAGGAACTAAGATTGATTTGCTCTTGATGCACACACATTGGCTGCCTCTTATAACCCTTTTATCCTCTCAGTTATTATACTTGAGTTGCTTAACTGTTCCCTGCATCTCAGACTTTTTCTGAGTTTTGAAATTAGGTTGCCTGGTTACAGCATGAAGTTGTTGTCTTCTCTTTCGTTCTTCAAGTGTTATGTTTGCTCCTTTCCAGTCCCACAGGTCCTTGCCTGTTCTTTTACAGACCTTCAAGTCAATGAAGGGCTGATGAAGAGGCACACACAGCAAATCTGACACGGGTTTATCCTCCAGTTCAGCCTGTGACCAGACTCCACACCCCAAGAGCACCCAAAGCTGGATGGGACAAGCCATGCCACACCTGTCCTTGCTGAACTTGCTACATAGGTTGGAACAAGTGCACTGAGCGCTGGCAGGGAGTCCTTCATGCTGCAGCATGTAAGCCCACATCCCAGCATGAAAAGTTCAAAGGCAGCTTTGCCTTGTTCTTTGAGATGCCAGGGTACAGCGGTTGGCAGGCAGGAAACAAGTCTCCACTGTTCCCACTTAGAATCATCGAATTATAGAATTGCCAGGGTTGGAGGGGACCTTAAAGATCATCTAGTTCCAACCTCCCATGGGCAGGGACATCCCCCACTAGATCAGGCTGCCCAGAGCCCCATCCAGCCTGGCCTTAAAAACTTCCAGGGATGGGGTTTCCACCCCATCTCTGGGCAACCTGCGCCAGGGTCTCACCACCCTCATGGGGAAGAACTTCTTCCTAACGTCCAATCTGAACCGACCCATCTCTGACTTCAATCCGTTCCCTCTAATCCTGTCACTACCCGACATCCTAAGAAGCCCCTCACCAGCTTCCTTGTAGCCTCCTTGAGATACTGGAAGGCCACAATAAGGTCTCCTTGGAGCCTTCTGTTCTGCAGACTGAACAGCCCCAACTGTCTCAGTCTGTCTTCATAAGAGAGGTGCTCCAGCCCTCTGATCATCTTCCTTCCATCCTTATTACTAATTTAAGAGGGCAGGCAAAATGTACACTCAAGACTTACATTGTGCCACTTGAGACTGTTCCCTGAAAATAAAATGCTTGAACGAGTTTCTACTTACATCAGAGGCTCCCAGGATTTAGGCTTAATGAAGATAGCGATGGGATACAGTTGTGCAACTTGTAGTCGTTTGATAGCATTTCCTGACACATCGAGTATACAGTGCTTGCCCTGTTGGAAACAGATGAGGTTGGCTTTATTTTTGCAGAGTTTGCTGCAGATCAGCCAAAAGATGGGAAGCAATTCTGTGATGCAGTACTCTGGAACGGGGCCATTACTAGCACACCAGGGAAGGGGGACCCCAGGGCTGCTCTGTGCTCTTTCCTTTGCTTTGGTGCTGATATAAAATATATACTGAGATACAGGAACAAACATGTTTTCTTATTTTTACTGGGATGAACTTTGCAGGGGGTAGAGGATTTTCTTCAGAGATGAGGAAAATCAGTTCATAAAAGCAATAGGATGTCTCTGTTCTTACTGGTTCATTCAGCTCTTGTTTGTGTCAAAAACTTTCTATGTCACCTGAGGCAAGTAATTTAATCTCTCTGTGCTTTGTTCTTTCACCTCTGTGAAAGTAAGATAAGTTTATTTACCTGTCTTACAGAGGATAGAGGGAAAGTTATTTTGGGGCTTACCTGAATCCAAGGCAGTACACCCAGCTATAGAAAGTGCCAAAGATGTTGTCATTCAAAGTCAGAGATTCCACTTATGGAGTTATTATAAAGCCTATAAGTATACTATGATGGCATTTTGGAGATATTTTATATTTTTGGTAGAGAAATCATGTCTGAGATACAACGTGGAAACAAAACAGATCATGTTGCACAGTCAATAAAACTAATGTCAACCTACCCTTTCTGCCACAAATCTCACAGACTGGACACTAGTTCCATATAAATTATCATTGTACTGCCCAGCTTCTATAAATTTGTGCTCTTGGATATCTTTTTCCATTTGTTCTCTTGAAATGACAAAATGATAATCTCTCCCATCCACTTCATAGTCGCGCTTTGGCCGAGTAGTATCTGCGTGAAACAAAAGACAAAGGATGAAGTCTATTGAAACACCTCAAGCAAAATATGCTGCAGTTTAAGGTTTGCTCAGCAGATAGATAATGTTGGGTCTTTGTAAGTGCAGGTGCACTGCATCTGGGAGGAGACCTTTGGCTACTGCATACTGTTTTCAACAGAGTTATGACAATAAAGCTGTCTTTTTAAAGTAATATCTTCTGATGTTTACCTCCAATCAATACTTACAGACTATCAGAAAATTAGGATTTACCAGAATCCCACTTCTTCTCAGCAGGATCACACACAAACTCCAAACACAAAGTGCATTCCAGATTGTAAATCTAATCCTATTACAGTGATAAAATGAATCACCCTCTCATCAAATCAATCTAACCTTAATTATAAGGCTGATTCTGCTCTCATGTCTAGCAGTTCTAAGCTGGTGTACTTTGCAGAGACAACAGTTTGAAAGGAAGCAAGACTGCAAGTCTGAAATAAACACTCAGCAAGCTCTAATGATCCAACATATGAACACTCTGTTTAATTCAGGGGTCCAGTATTGCTTTATGATTAAGCAGTCTAGTTCTCGCACAAATCACAGATTTACTCTGTATTTTTACTGACGGATGCTGTGCAATTGAATTGAAACATTTTACATTTTATCAGTATTTCAAACTTTTAACTTATTTTATAACTACTACAGATTAATTGATGAATAAATTAAGTTAGTGGTTAGGAGGCTCCTTCTTTAAAAACATGCTACAGATTTTGAGACATTTCTTCTGGGAAATTCTTTCCAGACCTTCAAAATCTCTTTTTGTTTGTTCCTTTTCCCTTTTTTGTCCAAGAGAAAAGCTCAACTCTTGCTGCATTTACTTAACGTGTGACCTCAAGGGATACAGCTCACTCAGCTGCAGAACAATGAGTAAAATCATACTCACGTGGTACACATGACCCAAACTTATCAGGGAATTCTGATATCAAATCGTCGTTGATCCGATCTTTCATAGGACCCAGAATAATAACCGGCCTGGTGTAATTAACTGAACAACAAAAAGAAAGGCACATTTTGATGATCTTACTGGTGAAAAAAGGTAAATCTTCCCAAAGATACACTAACCAGAGTAGTTGCCTTTATGTATGAAGTGAAAACTTTGGTGTACATTTTATTAATGAATAATTTATTTATTGACATGGATAAGGAAAAAGGAATGAGTAGCACTTATTTTGCAGCGCTCTGTGGTGGTGCACGCACGTGTAGTCAAATGACTGTGTGGAAGTGTATATATTTGCTATTGCTCAACAAGGTCACTCTCAAGTGCTTCCAAATGGACTCTCAGGAGGCATGGAAAGGACATCATAGGATTTTCTCCTCTGTTGTAGAGAGTGCATCCTCTGTTAGATCAGCTGGGTGCACTCCCATTTTCAGCTGATTTCCCACAGGTTCACCTACCCTGGTTGGAGGCACATATTGCAGGACAAGGAAAATAATAAAGGCTTCCCATGTAACAATGCTGCAGCAAATCTAGAAAATCTGCATCAATGTTGTGTAGACTTATTAACATATTTATTAGTAAAGGCCATGAGAGCATACTGAGGGGAGTCCTGAAAACATTAGGAGGTGGGAGCTTGTGAGGGAGACCCTCACATCGTTTCTTTTGTATGGGATAGACCGAGAGGCCAACCAAAAGGAGCCACAGAGAATCTGGGGCTGGCACAGCAAGGCTTACTGCTCTGCTGGCTCCCAAAACGTGAAATGAAAAATATAAGGAAGACTGACAGAAAAGCAGGTGAAACTTACTTTCCTGTCTGGTGACAGGTTCATAAGAAAGGATGCAGTCTTCTTGGCCTCCTGATGAGAGAAGAAAGAGAAGAGATTGAAGCTGACAAGCAACACGGCAAGTGCTAAAGCTTGATAAAATGCTTCACGCAGAGACAGATCGGGTTCAACACCTCTCTCTGGTAATGCTCTCAGCTGAACCATTCCAAAGTCCCTCATAACTTTAAAGTGTGGAGACCAATTTTTCCTTCTCTTCCCTCCCGATACGTTTTTCATTTCTGTTTACTGAAACTGGGCTTTTTCAATGATAGGCAATAAGGCTTCATTTGATAGCAAGGCTATTTATAAGGTTAGTAAGAAATTTAAGATGCAATTCTTTTGCTTGTCCAATTGTTAAGACCCTAACATGCTCCCGCAGGGCAAATCCACAGACTACCTAAATTGAACAATTGGTATCTTCATAATACATACATTTTTCTTGATTGTCCTTCCGTACATATCCTCTGTAGTCTAGTTTATTCGCAGCCTGACATCTAGCTATGAGTCTGACCTTCATCTTTTCCCCAAACACAAATCTCACAGCATCATATTTTACCCGCTTATCCTCCCTCCACTCCTGTAAGGACACTGCTGTTTCCTCACGGTAACATTTGAAAGCAGAGAAACTTGCCATGAGAGACAAGTGGCACTATATGGATGACAGCTTGGGTGCAGGTGTACAGCCCCAATGCATCACTGTCCTCTCCTCTACCAGAGTTGAAGAGGAGAGGGGGAAGGATTCTTCAACCTTCTGCATGAATAATTCCCAAACATTTCTTTTTCTAGGTCACTGTCACATACTTGCTACCTCATAAGGGCTCTGGCAGCTTCTAAATATGAGTTATGCTTCAGAAAGTTTAAAATGATTTTATTTTTACTCAGTTAAGGGCTTGTCTCTGAGAAGATCCACAGATGGGATTTTGCAACTAATTTGGATACTACAGAAGAGTGCCATAAGGGGTACCAGAGCTTTATAAAATAGACAGGATTGCCTTCTTTTCATCTGCTTGCGTGCACATGAGTCTGTGTTATGCTATTCTGATGGACTCATGCCAAACCAAAGGGTGCACATACAGGAGAAGAATGCTGCCTGACACCTGATGGACAATATAGGTAGCATTTAGGAGGTGCTACACCTCAGTACGAAGCAGTCTGACTGCTACCTGAGTCACTCTTGAAGTTGCATTGACTATATTAACAAGATTTGTATTGTAAGCAATGCCTGGCTCCCAAGTACAAAACATTTTGTGGTTTAGTCTTGAGTCCCAGCTCCTGATTCCAGTATGTTTATAGATTCTTTTTGTGATGTATTATCTACACAACTGTGATAAATGCGTAAGAAAGTTTTTCAAGCAAAAATAATGTTCTACTTAAGGACAATGATGAAGAAAGCAAATAAAAAACATATGGATGTGTTAAGAGAAAAGGAGAACAAACAGGGTGAACTCCAACCTAGTGATGGTTCTGAAGGAGCAAAGGAGAAAACATTTTAATAAAAGGAAGAAATTGGACAGCTTTTGAGGATAAGTAAACATATGAAAAATGTGGATAATGGAATTTCTTCTCTGTTTGCAAGTGCTCAATACACTAATCACTTCCTTCACTTTGGCTTTTTGCAAAGTTAAAAACCTAGAACTGTTGTTACACTAGGTTTCATGCATCAGATGCACAATTTTCCCTTAAGTTGCTCCGGGAATTTTGGGGGGTGATATAGAACTCAGGATGTCCCATTCCCCTGGAGATGAACCAACTCATTGTGCAGACTGGACGAGCATGCTTCCGCGCTGCCCTCCAGCCCCCCATCACCAAGGCTGTTCTTTCCCACAGCCTGAGAAAGTCGATCTTGGGGTGGGTGATGAAGCCATCCTGTACTAAGCATGTGGAGGGGAGTCTGTTTGTACAAATACAATTTTAAACTTGAAAATTCTCATTTCAATGGCATACAGATCTGCAGAATGTCTCTCCGAAACTTGTGTCGTGAGTGTTTATGTCTAAGCTAGTCCTGAGGTACCCTTTAAGAGTCACTGGGTGCCTACAAATAGGAAAGCGCTTATTCCAAGACGTGACTCATCTGACCTGTTTTAGATGTCTGCTTTGGGATGAGAGAAAAAGTCAGAAGGGCATATTTTTCTCCATTGTCCCATAACAGCACTTAAACAGCAAGGTCAGATGCAGACATCGGCATTGAAATAGTAGAATCTCACGGGAGCGACAGTGACAAGAGCAGCTGAAGGAAAATAGCCAACAGTTCTGACACTTGTTTAAAAACTTATCTGTGGGCTAATATTTGGCTTTGTCACAGAATGATAACCAGCACAAATAAGCCGGCATAAATTTCACGTTCCGTTTTGCCCCAATTTCTGGCAGACATGGCCGCACACCAAAGCTATTGTTAACATCCACGCTGTCAGTGGGATATGGGCTACGGACACAAAAAAAAGCTTGTCATTGCACAGAAGTCTTGTGAAACAGTGGCCTGACTGAAGGCAAGTAAAAAACCTCCAGCCCACTCCAACTGTGCTGCAGCTTAAACCATTTGGGACAAGTAAGGAGAAAATTCGAGGCTATCTTATGCAGAAGCTGAAGAGAGACATCTTCCTCAGTGAAAGCTCTTCAGCTCTGAGTTTCAGACTCAACATGGAGTGTGAGTGTTGGGGAAAGCTGCACCATTTCCATTTCTTTTTTTTTCTGGAAAAGGGCTCAGGAAACTCAAGTTTCTATGTGGATAAAACCCTTCCAGACAAAATTTTTAAGTCCTTAGAAGCTAACATGCACGTTAACTGTACGAGATGGTATTCTTTAATGACCTCTATTTGGTCAGTACTGCATGGTTTTGAAGTAGTCCATAAAGTATTAAGTATAATGAAGAGGTCTAGAGTCAACCAATAATGGGTTGCTATAACCTTGCGATGGCCTTGAGATGTGAGACACAGAGTGAAATTCAGCAGGGCACGAGCTTTTATTTATCATTTGACTA
>NW_009716338.1:24904-72937 GCF_000703405.1 Apaloderma vittatum
CCTCATTTACTATCCACATTAATAGCTTAATTAGCGCAGGTGAGCTATATTGATCTGGAAAATCTTTGTGAAATGTAACAGAGAATACAAAAAAATGCAAAAGAAACACTCCTTTCTGTAGGATTTTGGCTTCATCTCTTGTTTTTTAGTAAAATTCCATCCAGTCAAAAAGAGAAGAAAAATAAGAAAATAAGGAAAGAGAAGAAAGAAAAAGGAAACTTTACTAGATGTAATATACTTATGAGTAAAATCGTTGGATGGCATTCACTTTCCATCGATCACTATGGCTCTGCTTCACTTTGTTCTTGGTTTGCCTGTTGGGGGTTTCTCATGCTTGGGAAGAGAAGAATGACCTGGAGTTTGTTATAACTTGTAGTTTCTACAAACTGAACAGAGAGACCCTGTGCAGTCAATGAGTTCCATAAGGGCTACTAATTTCATTGTTTTAAAGGATTTTATAGTGTTTCAGAGGGGTAGCCCTAAAATGGATTTAAAGTGTTGCCTTAAATATCTGCCCTGGCAGATATTGGTTATTTTTTGTGTAACAAATAAAAATGCCCCATTGTCTATTTTCCTGCCAGAGCATCCAGAGATTCCACAAGGCTGGTGTAACTGCACCTGACATGGAGTAAATGGGACAGGAGAGCTCTTGGGAGCTGCCGTGATGCAGCCACCATATAACCAAACAACCTCATCAAGCACCTTATGCAGTGAGAATCCATGGATTTTGGCATCCTCTTAATGATAGAATGAAAAAAATCTCTAAAGGGAGCTAAGGCAGTGAATAACAAAAAAAACCCCAGTAGTTATGTATGAGGACAGCTAAAAATTATTTATGATTTTAGAAAAATCAAAGAGAATTTTTGGGGTCATTAACATTTCTGGACTAACGGTGGTTGTTACCATCAGTACACACGTGAAATACATATAGATGAACAAAATTAATTTTATTTTTGAGCTCTTGCCTGAATTTTGTGATTCATCTGGATCTAAAACCAAAGAAGATATATTTTTTCTGTCACCATCCATTTAGATTTGGGGTTAATGTGTGAATTACCCGAGTTGTACTTGTAAGATCTTGAAGAAATCAATTTCTTGTTTTGTTTCATCTGCTCAGACTTCATTGGACAGTCAATATCCTAGCCTCTATTTGGCTTGAAATCCCTTTGCTGGACCTCCATTCATGTAACTAAACACACAATTTTTGGAAATATGTTGATAGCTTTGAAAGGCTGGGAATCCAAGATCATCAGTAATCTGAAAATGAACATATGACTGAGAAGTCTTCTGTTGACTCTATATGTTTAAGATCACTATAGCTTTTGAGGGCATAAAAAGAAATTTCAGTATTTGTGCCATTTTGAGTGTACCTCAATAATGTAATAATCCTTGGGGAGTGTAAGAGTCGACGTAAGTGCTCTAATTAATCAGGGGCCTAACATAATAATCAGGACTCCTTTAACCTTGTTCTGAGTCCACTCTCATCACAAGAGTGACTTGCTGACTTGCTGAGAGAGGGTAAAAATTTTTGTTTCTACCAATTATCTGTATTTTTGGATTTTAGTCATGTATTGCCTCTCTAGGTAACTGGTGCAATCACAACCAGTTATACAATTAGGCTAAATAGCTGTGGTAACGTGTGTAATTTTGATGACAGCTATGAAAACCTTTTCTGAACTACGTGTAAGAGCATTACAACACATATGCGGTAGAGAGACCTGAAATTCATGGTTATTATGAAAATCATGTCTCACAAAATAAAAACTGATGAGTCCATGGTAAAAAATATGTTCTCACAAGCTTGGTTTGAAAAAGAAATCAAAACATTTTAAGTTACAGAGCTCAAAATAAAATTTCAATCATAGTTTGATTAGCTGGTTCAGGGATAAGTCAAAGCTGTCTGTATGGACTTTCATAACAAAAAAGAACAACTTTCTGCTAGACCAGGACTTTATGTACTGCTCTGCAATCTTGTTTTATTGCTGAGAACAGGTGCAAATCAACTAAAATAGTTATAGCCTTCCTATTAGCACGGCCAACATTAGCAGCAGCTGTGTGGCAGCTCAGCCCTTGTTAGATCTGGACAACATTTGTTCCTGGTTCAAAAATATTTTTTTTTTTATTTTTTTCATGAAGAGCCAGATTCTATTGTCAAATGTGTTTGTGACTCTCTCTGAAGTTACTGGAGCTGAAGATTATCTGTTGGGATAAAGAAAATCCCACTGTTGGCTCCAGCTCTTTTGCTCATTACAAATCCAGTGGTCAGAGCACTGGCAGAAGAAATCAGGTTTACTATCTGCCTTTAGCCTTGTTGCTAAGGAGTGGTGGAGGAGTTTTCTCTTGAGACCACATTTACTTTCAATTATATATTTATTTAGAAATAAAAAGTATAGCTTCATTCAAGAAGTTGATTTTTTAACCCACAAGTCCATGACATAAGAAATACTTCAGTCAAATATTCAAAAATTTAAGTGTGGTGTTTTTTTTTTAAATAAATATGAATGCATCAGAATACGTCCTAGAAAAAGCCCAGCCAATTTGTAACGCCTTTCTTAATCACTATTCAGGTCACAGCCTAGACAGCTCTCAGAAGCCTCCAGCATCACTTTGTGTAGTTGTACCCCTGTTTTGGAATGGTTCTAGAAATGACCAAGTAGTACAGGTTTCAACACTAGCTACTTTTCACTAAATGCTCATTACTAGAAGCAAAAGTTAGAGAAACATATTCGAGCAATTGCCAGAGATCCACTAGAAAAAATGCAGAACATCTTGCTCTGGACTCCAGCTGGACTGTTTTTATAGGGACAAAAATGAGCGTCTGCAGAAAAACACAGGGCACTTGCTAATTGTTTCTTACACACACATTTTACTTTCTGCTGGCCAAAAGGTCAATTGCTGATTTCATGGAATCGTGGAATCATTTAGGTTGGCAAAAGCTTTTAAGATCAAGTCCAACTGCTTAACCTAGCTATGCCAGGTCCACCACTAAACCAGCTCATTCAGCACCACATCTACGTGGTTTTTAAATACCTCCAGGGATGATGACTCCACCACTTCCCTGGGCAGCCTCTTCCAGTGCTTTACAACCCTCTCAGTAAAGAAATTTTTCATAGTGTCCAATCTAAACCTCCCCTGGCACAACTTGAGGCCATTTCCTCTTGTCCTATCACTTGTCACTTGGGAGAAGAGACCAACCCCCACCTCGCTACAGCTGCTTTTCAGGGAGTTGTAGAGAGTGATAAGGTCTCCCCTCAGCCTCCTTTTCTTCAGGCTAAGCAACTCCAGCTCCCTGAGTTGCTCCCAGACCCTTCAGTGGCTTCGTTGCCCTTTTTTGGACATGCTCCAGCACCTCAGTGTCTTTCTTGGAGTGAGGGGCCCAGTGCTGAACACAGGACTTGAGGTGCGGCCTCATCACCTCCCTACTCCTGTTGGCAACACTGTTTCTGATCCAGGCCAGGATGCCGTTGGCCTTCTTGGCCACCTGGGCACACTGCTGGCTCATGCTCAGCAAGCTGTTGACCAACACCTCCAGGTCTTGTCATTTGCTGGAGAAACAGAAGAGATATGGGCCACTGGGACAGGGCCACAATCCCATACAAAACCCTTGAGCTCTCCAGCAGTTTTCTGTGTGCTGCCCAGGAATTTTGCAGCTTCACTTTTTTTTCCCTCCCCTTTGGATGCCCCATTTCACCAGTGCACAGACTGAGGGCCAGGTGAGTTTTCAAGTTAACACACATGGTGTCCTAGTTCAATAATTTGTAGTGTCTCACCCTGAACACAAAAATTCTTCTCCAAGTGGTGCCACATGACACTGAAGAACAGATGTACAACATGGCTGCCTCCAAATGGAGTTAAATCAAATTTGGTTCTGTGACAGTGACTGGTGTTGATCCCTCTTCTCAGCTATCCAGATGCAAACAAGAACAGAAATAATAACTGCATGCTGTCTTGTTCTGCTAGGAATGAGCTTTATTCCAAGCACCTATTATTAGGAATAAATAAATTAGAAGTCAGTGAGGAATGTGTCTTCAGGAAGTGTTTGCAGACTAGATCTGATAATTTCTCTTCCCACATGAAGGATATTGGTAGGCGTCCACTCTACAGTGTACTCTCCCAACAGTCTCACAAGGTCAGAACTGCAGTGAAATAAGACAGCTTCCTCCTGACAGGCCTCATCTCTCTCATCTCCATTCCCTCATATGGTTTGTTGACTGCTCTCTCTGACCACCTTGCTCTCCTCTGATTCTTCTCTGTTTCCAGGTCATAACTTCCCTAGGGGAGATTTGCTGCAGTGAGCTGAGTGATGGGATGTACTGTTGACGTAGCATAGCCTGGAGATCTAGAGAGTAACCAGCTGAACTCAGGTGCGCTTTAAGTCCCCACAGGACACATGCTGATATACCATGGCCATGTAGTAATTGAACACACAGTCAGGTTAGAGTCTATATGCCATTGTGGCCATCTAAAACAGTCATTTCCAGCTGTTAAACAAAGTTGTTTGTTGCCTAAGGAGATTTCTTCAAATGTTATGTCATCAGACACCAATGAATCCTCAGCAAATGGAATTAGGTCCTTTGGTCCTGGATTCTGAAGCAACTTTCATTTGATATAACCTAAGGTTGGCACCCTCTGCTGTGAAATGGCATAGCCCTCCTACAGGCAGACAAGGAACTTCTTCACCAGGCAGCAGTTGTTGGGCATACCAGTCATGCGTGGGGAGCTCCAGCCAGCAGGGTATAGGCTGAATGCTGCTGAGATGAGACAGGAGCTTGCCCAGGTGGAAATCACTCTGGAAGGAGAGTGCCTACCACGGCCTGTTGTTACCCCAACACTACTTTTCTTTCCAACTAACTTCCTCAAACCATTTCTGTCCCCTTTCTCACACCTCAAAACATACACTTTGTTTCAAGCTATTGTACAGCCAATGAGGAACTGGCTACCTGGTCTATCATGATGAAATTTGAGAGGTAACTTTTGTGGACTTGCCCCAAATGTTTGGTTGCAACTGGGCATCCCGTTAAGTCTCCTGTTTGGGACAGTTCATCAGGCATGGGATGTACTCAGCCAACAGCCTAGAGTCTTCTCTGGGCTTTTAGCCTGAGCTCACCCTGAAATAAACACATCTGGAGGAGATTTGACTCATGTAAACTTTTGAAAATTTAACCTATTGACTCATTCCTGTTTGTAAAGTCAGTCTGGGGAAGTGGCATCTTATATTTCAAACAGAAAATCCTCCTCAGTAGAGGGCACGTTAAAAATAGAAAAAAACTGGATCTTGGCAGTTCAAGCGCGCCTACTGTTTTCGTGTGACTCTGGCAATTGCTTTCCAAGGAAACCTTTGCAATACAAGAGAATACAAACTAATTTACCATTTCTGAATTGCATAAAATTAGCTGTTCTACTAAGCAAACCAGTGTTTATTAACAGAGCTCAACTGCTATGCACTCTATCAAAACTAGTAAATATGAGGTATGATACCAATGGTTACCTGGAGGTATGCGGGTGCTTAGCACAAGTGCTCAGTGACTGGTGGAAAACCTGATTTGCTAAGCAAATGGCTTGAAAAAAATGAAACAACTGGGTGATTTAATAAGCAATCTATCATTTTAATTACCTTTTATTACATTTCCATTCATTTATTTAATGCGTTATATTTTTATTTATCAAAGCTTCAGGAAAAATATTTATATTGGTTAAATTTTTGGTATGACTAATAATATCCAGAACATACTATCAGCCTCTTAGCTATATGACTACATGGAGCCTGTAATTCCAAACAAATCATGTTGGAGGTTTGGTATCTCACTTACAGGGAATCAGTGACATTCAGTGGCAGTGTCTAAGGGATAAAGGTCTATCTTACCTTTTTTTGAAGACTTCAATGTGAATTAGGATATCTGTACTGCCAAAATGATGGGGTCAACAAAAGTTTTGGGGCTATTTCTTAGGCCTCCATACAGGCATACAGAAAGCCAGTAAAAATTTTGACCTTGTAAAAATGATGTCTTCTGCAGATTTGACTACAGCTATGAAGTAATTTTACTCTTTAAAGATCAGCAAGAAACTTCCCCCTCCCTGCTGAAATATACTTCTTGTCACTAAGCCAAATAATCCTGAGTTTCACAGTCAAGTTTGGTTTTATGTCCCAGAACAAATCCCAAGTAACAACCTTCCTCGTAACATAAAGGTTGCCAGTTTTCTTTTATAGCTTTGTATTCAAGATATGGTTGTAAATTTGAATTCCAAGCCATTTGCTCCAAATGTCTTTTTAACATTAACAAAAGAGTAGCAAGGAGAGAAACAAAATAAATGAAACAAACTGAACAAGCAATGCAAAGTAAAAGGACTCTAATGAAAGCAGTAACTTACTGTAGCTACTTTCACTATCGCTGGCATTAGAAGAAACATGTTCTGCAAGAACAGTACAGCAAATTAAAGAACATAACCAAGCACCACAAAGCCGCAGAAACTTAAAAGAACTGCCACAGTCATGCAAAGGTAGTTGTGCAGAGAGGAAAAAAAATGAAACCACGCAGTGACATCACCTGAAAACTCTCAGATAAATTATAAAAGTAAAATGAAAGCTTTCTCTCTTGTGGCATTTCAGAAAGACACTGTATGTACTAGCTCGTGATATGTGTCATGGCAAAGCCATGCCTTCTCTTGACGAGATATTTAATGAAATCTCAGAAAACTTAATTTCAAAGTACGTTATGGTCCACTTGCATCTCACTGGACGTCTTGACTAATTTCATGAAGCCTAAGTGTCTGCTCATTTTATTCTGCACTATCAGTAATGAGCATCATTAATGCATTGGATCTATTCTTGCTAAACTTCTGACCTGTGTCTGTCTTTAATCACTGTGCGCTACCCCAAAGGGATAACACATGAACATGAAGATGGTTTTGATATCAAATATTGTAACTGTATCTATTTTACCCTGTCCAAAAAAAGATTAAGCCAATGTCAAAACTAAGAAAAACTTTTTCAGACATTGTCTAGCCTCAAGATTTGAGCTAGAGTATGAAACCCTTTACCAGAGCAATGTGGATGGGTGAATAGAGATATAAGAACCAGTGGTATGGGTCAGACTTGTGGTTTAGCAAGTCTGGTGTCCTGTTTCTATTGTATCATTTAAAGAAAGGTGTAATCTATATCATGTGAAATGTCTGTTTCCAAACTGTAGTTGCAGACTGTTTTTAGTCAGTCAGGTCATGCTATATGGTCTCCAGGAGGTCTGAAGAACCACATTAAATGGAGGTTTTAATGGTATTTCTGGTAGAAATGCTGATTACTGCCCCTGAAAGATCATTTGACAGTTGAAACTTTTCAGCTGGTCCAGGACATTTAGAAGTAAATTGGTTATACAGTAAATTGGTTATATATTGGAGAGCCACTCTGGGTTAACGAGAATGAGACACAGTGGTTAAATGGAGAATGGGTACAAATAAGCCACCTTCTGACAAACACCAGGAGTAAAAGTTGGTCCAATATTTGTCATTAAACCAGACTTGGCTGTGGGTGACTCAACAACACCTACCTGTAACTGCCTCTAAACAAAGAAATAGATCATAAAAGCCAAAAATCCCCTGGGATGCACCCAGAGTAGACCATGCATGGTCCTGAAGGATGACTATTGGAACAGTGGCAAGACTACCCCCTCTTTGCAAGGTGCTGCATTTTCCCCACGTACCAATGCAATGGCTTGAGGTTCACAGAGTAAGACTGACAGGGTTACTGAAGCAGCAGAAACGAAAGGGGCTGATATCTGATAAAAATGGAAAACTTTAATCTTGGGCTTAGTAAGAAGCATTATTAAAATTAAAATTACACTTAGAAGAAAAGAGTAAAATGACTTTTGGACATTTCACAGCAAGTTAAGAAAGGTTGTCTCAAATTAATGTTATATAGGACCCTGAAGAACTTTATTAAACAAGAACAAATATCCTTCATAGTAAGAACTGTCATAAAAAAGCATATTTGAGCTGAATATTCAGAATGTCTAGAGGTGTGTCAGTAGTTGAAAGCTGGATGCAATATTAATAGAGAAACTAGAGCTTATACCTCTGCTCTACTTTTCCCCTAGTAATTTGCAGAATTCAGTTATCTCCTTTCAGATAGTTGGATGCTATGGAAATGTTTCTTTGTAAAGGACAGAGATATTCAGGAGGGCTGCCAGATCAGAAATATTCTACTTCTCTTTAGGCAGGGAAGGATCTGCATTTGCTGCTGATGAGCTGCTATGACACTTTACTTAAAGTAGCAGAATGGTTAAAATTCAGGTGGCAGCGACATTTGCTGTCTATCACTGACAAAACTAGTCTCGCAGAACTGTTCTTTGTACAAGAGATGAAGCTTTCATCTTTAAGTTATGAGCTACTATATGGCTTAAAATTAAACCATTAAAAAGTCCCTTCAACAAATCACTCAGAAATGGAATAATCTGTAAAACTGTGTGCATGGGTGTGCATTAAAGCACATACAAAACAGTAGGCGATGCAGTGTTAACATTCACACACATTTTGCTCCAATTACTTGGTGCTTAAGAAAAAGATAACTGAGGAAGAAGCAGCCAAACACATGCAAGTGACATTTTCTTTAAACGATTTAGATCTGGATACAGATTATGATGTAGCTATTTGTCTAGAAATCAGCCACAAATATTTCACTGCATACAATTTTTCCCAGTCTAACTTTTGAGGAAGCAGAATTGTTTCTGAACAATTATCTGACACATTACACAGTCTGCAATGCCAAGCTCTGAGACAGGATTGCTGCATCAGAAAAAAACATTGATTAAGGTTGCATGACAGTGAAATGGTGAAATGGTGCCTTTGGAGAAGGCATGGTCTTCTCTAGCCTGCAAACAACTTCTTCCATTAATAACGAATACTAATCTAAAATCCAGCAAAGTAACAAACACTCCCATGCAAAAAGCTGAAAATGCAGAAGCAACGGCATAAAACAATTTTTCTATTGATCTCCTCAGGATGTAATCAAGTTATAATGCTTAACTTTCCCTTTGGATGGAGCGGGAGGGATTGTTGCTGAAAGGAACAGCCTAGGCAGCAAAACGAGTTCTAGATATGCTACTCTACAGAACTGCCATGATGGGAACAATAACATACTGTCAGAAACAAAAGGTGTTATTACAAAAGAAGTGAAAGTGTCTGCTCGATACACTGTATGTTGTTTAATATTGTCATGCAGAACAAAACAATTGAAACATTTTTAATGCATTCACAGCTGGGTAACAAATAAGACTCTATCTTGTGCATGCTAGGAGTGGAGGGTCCTCAGAGAAGGGACAGAAGCCAAAACAAAACAAAACAAAAAAGAGATTTACAGTGACCATTCCTGGGAACTTACTCAGAGTCTTTGTTCCATAACCGTCGTCACCTAATCCGGGGATGTCCTGCACGGAAGTCCCCAGAGAGAGCAATGAGAAAGGAAGAACAGCCGCAGAAGAGGAAGGAAGAAGTCAGTGGAGTTGAAATGGATACTACCATGACTGACCATGTTGATTGAGCAATCTGGATCCCTGCTTTTTCTTTCTGAAACGACTTTAGACCCATATTCTATGGAAGAGGCAGTGACCACGATACATGAGTTTTGGAACAATCAGATAAATAAAGTTTGAGAAATGATGCTCCCCAGATAAATTTATGAGAGAATTATTAAGAAAAAGAGTGAATATTTGGTCTTGGAACTAGTATATATTTTTAATAATGCTGGTTCTCTGTACAGTTTAAGCAAGCAGTAAGTGCCCAGGGAAGTACACATGCCAAGATCTGACTTATTTCTTTAAGCTGTTAGCATGGTTGCTTCATTTGACTAATAAACTTCTAGTGAAGCTGCCCATGGCAGTCAACTTGGAGAATGTCAAAGGAAGCATAATCATTTAGCTTAGTATTGTGAAAGAAAGCAAATTTACATTATTCTGAACCAGTTCTGATCTGGCAATATTTAATTATAGACACGTTTGTATTTATGACAAGTGCCACAACGACTTTGAGAAGCCACATTTTATCTGCCAAGAGTTAAGGTCACTGTTTTGTTCTTCTGGAAATGATGTTTCCATTGTTGGAAGGACAAGCTGGATCCAAACTGCAGTCACACATTGGTCACAGTAGTAATACCTCTCCTGCCTGCCTACGACAGATATTTGCCTAGATGTGTGGGATACTAGTATCATGCGTGTCACCCATTTTTTGTGCTGCTGCGTGTGACATCGTCTCCAAGAGGTTACTTACGTTCTGGATCACTTGTTTCCTGCTCACTCTGCTCCTTGCTCTTGTAGAATGGGAATTTTCGTGAAAAGATGAAGTTCTTTTTACGCTTGTCATTGAATGACTGTGAAGGAGAAAAGGCATGGGGCAAAAACAGGGACGTCTAATTGTTGTCACACTCATGCTGACAAAACAACTAGTTTGTAAAAGTGGAGAGAACTGTAGTGACTCAAATCAGTCCAAACCAAGTGGCCACAAAGAATTTGAGGTGGTTGCTGTGAGGTCTGTGGGTTGAAGGCAAAGCCCCTGGAGACTGGATCAGTTTGATTACAGGGGTCTCACATCACAACCTTCAGCTCCTGTCTTGGAGACTATCGAGTTTGCCTTGTTCACATGAAGGGCTACGGGTGGCTCAGCATGATCTGAGATCCAGCCATTCATCTTTAATCATAGCAGACTGTGCACAGAATTAATTAACTGGCTGAAACAGACTAGGCTGGAAAGAGGAGAGCAGACGCCTTTAATTTGCTTGTAGTAGATGTGTGAATTCAGCCCTGTGCCAATTAAAACCAAATATTTTTTCCTGGTAACTGCTGCTACTTTCATAGTGTTTTATTTCACTTCTTAATCGACAACTGCTCAAGTGTGTTGCTTTTCTTTTTTTATAATTAAAAAAACACCAAAACTTAATTTTATTTTATACATGTATATTTACTCATTAGGTTTCTCTGGATATGCTTTTAGTTTTACATGATTTAGGGATGTAATTCCACCAATAAGCTGTATTTCATTGCATGCTGAGAAACATGTGTTGCTTTAATACTTCAAATGGGGAATTAATAGGGAAGAAAGTTGGGTATTTTACATAATTAAACCTTTGAATTTATAAACAGCCACGAGGGCTTATAGGACTGTACTATTAAGAGCAGAATATACTACTCTGGGCATTAATTTCAGGTACTAAATGAGGAATTAGGGCCTCTACAGTCAATTGAGAGAAGCAGGCATTTCCAGAAAGCACCTATGCTGAGCTGTAGATAGAGCTTATCTGAGGTGATCTGTGTTGTCTGTCAGGCAGTGTCCTACACTCTAAATATACTGAACATACGCAATGCCCAGACCCAGGACGTTGCCAGTGATCACCTCCAAGAGAGCAGAGACCTTTTTAACGTATTTAAAGGGCCAATGTCTTGTCTTTGTCATTGCTCGAATGAAATATAACCAGCATTTGGCTCCAGTTCTCATGTGGAATATATTTAGAGTTTCAGAACATAATTTATTTTCTTACATTTTGGAAATACAGCATAAAATATGGTTTAGCATATGTATTTCTGAAAGACGTGAAGTTAAGTACTGAAAATCTCTATTAAAAGAGTTGTCTACTTGTGTCACAAAAGTTTCATGCCACTTTTACATTTCAAGCATATTTAAAGTTCAGTAACTGAAAACAAAGGAAAAAAAAAAAGCACATGTAGAATAAATGATCCATGAAAATTTCTCAGAGTATGTAAACATTCAATGTGAAATTAATGTGGACGTCATGCACAAATAATCCAGATAGCATGCAATTTTAAAACAAAGCAAATATGAAAGAAAGCCAGACGAAAAAAAAAACTGCACATGAAGGATTAAAGTAATCTGTGGATGAAAAGAGGACTGACATGCACATTACATCACTTTAATGACCTAAAGGATATAATTAAATTAAAATGTGTTTTCTGTGATAATTTCTTTTATTTTTTCCAAAGAAAGGAACGTAGGATGTTAACATTTCCCACTGTGAAAATGTTGTCACGATTCATCTGAATTTGACATAGTAATACTATATGCATTGCAATTTAAAAGGGAAAAATATATATATACAAGAGCATCTCAAAAAACAAAAGGTTTTTAAAATGACAATCACTTCATTACCAAATGCTATTTCACTTTGGAATTAAAGAAAACATTATCAAATCGATAAATAAATATGCTGTGTTTCACAGAGATTATGTCATAAATAACACTTGTAAGTATTCTTTTTCAATTTTTCCCCCAACAGTCTAGAGAAGAAACTTCAGAAATTGCATTTTCACCAGAAAAGCATATATTTTTTTCAAGCTTATGCATGATCTAACAGTATATTCCAAATTAGACCGATATAGTACAATGTTATATAAACCTTTCTTTCGCAAGTTCAAGCATTGGGCTGCCTTTTAAATAAAATGTTGTTCCACTTTGGACAACCAAAATCTGGCAGTTCTTAGCAAGTGACTATTATATTCAACTGTGTCACTGCATCCACACCAATAAAAAGCCTTATTCCTAAAATAAAGCTGACTCTTGGCTTATTAATATCCATTAGCAAGTATGTTGATGTGTGTGTATACTTCTTAATCAAAGTGTATTCATTCAGTCATTCATTAACAATCATGTTAATGAACATATATAGTATCATAGTGTAGTCAGAAGATTTGTATTTAAAATAACAAAGAAACTGTAAAATACTGCAAAACACTAAAATGGGTCTTACAGAATTTGTTAGTCCTTAGTATTAACTGAATGGGCTTACCAAGTGTTTATGTTCTTGTATATGCTGCTTCACAAGAAACCAAAGGTGGGAGCCTTGATTTTGGTTTTGTATCCAATAAAAATGTGATTAAATTCAGGCTGATGGTCTCCACCTTAAGGATATGAAATCCTGCAAACACCCAGCAAAATGCTTCTTACAGATACCACAATATATATCTCTAATGTATAGAGATAAGGGAGCTGGCAAAGAGAGGAGAAGGAGACTCATACAGAATAAACCCATGTTTTTATTGGACACACTCTGTTAATTCCAGATTTTGTTCTGCTGGTGGAGGAGTAGAGACCAGCACTGACCACGTTTACTTCTTTTTCATGAAGGGTCATGCATGTGAGGAAGGTGGCAGTTAAACTGCAAGATGTGTGTTTTTGAGAGATTTTATTTCTCTAAAATGTAAATTTAAGACATGTCCAATACTCTGGAGCCAGTTTTCACCGGGGCTCCCTATGGTGCTGGAGAGCTGTGAAGCAGCCATAGGAGAACTGAGAGAGAAGAATTTGCCTACATCTCTCAGCCTGGTGCAAAAGTTGCATTCAACTGCAATTGAAGTTGTGATATCAAGCTTAGGCGTGATTCAACGCTTGTGCGGGCAGAGTTTCTGAAAATCAGTGAAAAAGTGCCTGGAGATGGATCCCTGTATAAGTCACCCTTTCTTTGCCATGAATACTGTAAAATCCTGTAATGGCTAATAACTAATAACTCTTGTACTTCAGTCGCAACAGATTGTATACTTCACTGCCATCAGTTCACACAGGCTACCACTAACCTGGGAACTGGCACTTGTAGGCACTTTGTACAGATGAGTGCCTAATATTAAAAAGCAAATGAAATTCTTGAGTACTGACAACTGAACAGTGAGGTCACCCTTACAACATTTGAACTGCGATGAAGAAAAATAGTCTTTCCTCAGAAAAAAAAGCTTTCACTGACGTCCAGGCTTAAATTCTTGTTTGATACTGCTTAGGCACAGACTGTGTTATGGAGAAACCAGAAAAAAATCATGATGTGCACCCTTCCCTGACCAAATATCCCCAGATGTCCCCAGTTATGTAAGTCTGGCTTCCACACACCAACCTTCCCTGGTTGTGACAGACATTAAGACACTGTGTGTTTTTCGTTTGCAAGAATTCCCTTTGGTAGTTTTTTTTTGTGTCAACATAATTTATTTATTCTAAATGGTTTTCCCTAGGTGCAGGAGCCATATATGTGTTACTCATCAGCTAATAGGAAATTTTCATGTAATGCTGAATAAACAACGCAATTTCAAAATTTGCTTTCTAGTGGTAAACATCTCAAAGAATAGGACATCAGTGATTTGATAGCTGCACCGTACTGCCATAGGCAACTGCATCATTGTTTACTTTGAGCTTTTTCCCATTTTTTTTCCCACAATCTAGCAGATCCAGCCCATACTTAGTGCAGATGTGCTCTTGATAGTGGTGGTTCTCTTTATGCCTTGCAGAAGAGACTAATATGTTGGTAAAAAATTTATTTTGATGCTCTGAAAGTTGTAAAAGCAACTGCATCTTCTAAAAGTCATTAAACTCCCAAGCACATTGGGAGTATTTTATTTTGCTGTTTCATTCAGCCAATGCTAATCCTCAGTCGTGTACAGGGAGCCAGTGTTCAGGGCTCGCCTGAGAAAGAGCTCTTCCAGAGCACTGGCTGTGAAATTCTTCTATATAAGGTGTAGATGAACTTGATTTAGCACTTATTTATAGGCAGATTTGACCAAAGCTTTAACATAGTTTTTATGTTACGTGATTATCTGTAACTATCTTGTTTTGATATTGGTCTAACAATGTATATGAGTTCATTCATTTTGCTGCTTTTCACACGCCATATTTTTTTTTAAAATTTTTATTCTCTTTTAATACCTGGTTTTGGCCCAACTTAAATGAAAAGCCTTCACTTATGTTGCATTCTACAAAAATCTACACAATTTATCAGCATCATTATATCCCTGCAATCCTTTTCTCTATATTTAATTAATACCTTTTCTATTAGGGACATTTTTTTAACTCTTTTTAAACACTGGCTTTAATAAAGGTTTGGGCTCTTGAACACTGTTAAAGCCCTATATGTTAAACCTCTCCCATCATACTGAAAAGTCACACTGACTAGTGAAAGAGAAGTCTTGGACTGTAATATACTCAGTGTCCTTTCTCCTTTCAAACAGTTTGTGGGGACTAGATCAACACTATGACCTGGTGGACACTATGACTGAGGCCGTGGTAGTTTCCTTTACGAAAATAACAAAGCATACTGAGGTTAAGTGACTTGACCAAGTCTAGAAGAAAGCCAATGCTCCTGAGCCATTCTTGCTTTCTTGGTGTAACCACAAACTTTGCAATTGACTGGGTTCACACACACAGAAGGGTCCTAATGCTGTCTGTCCAGACATGCAGATGAAGTTACCACTGGCAACTCTAAGCCTGGTTGTAGAGTGACCATGAAGTATACACCTTTAGATGTATATCTTTCATTTGCAGTCTGTCCACATGGTTACGTGCTGGCAAGCAACACTTGCCAACTTCTCTTTTTATGAGATGCAGTGGGAAGAATGTCCCTATTCTGTTAACTGCAATATTTGGGGAAAAAAAAAAAAAGAAAAGAAGAAAACTTGGGCTACAGTCATTCCTTATTGAATTTTTGTACCATGATCTGTTTTGGTAAAGGGAGAACAACCTTTGGGTGAGAAGAAACTCAGATGAAGATAACTCTTCTTCCTTATTTTTCCCATGAAGCTGCAGGGAGATTTGGCTCTTAGAAATCCAAAATGAAAAAGTAAAAGCCTTATTAAAAGCTCCGTTATGTCTAGCTTCTAAAAAAAGAGGGTAGAGTTGTTTAGTATTCATACATATGAAATTTTACTAATCTTTTTTTAAGACTAACCTAATGCCACTTGTCAGCCAGCAATTCACTTTTAATTCCCACCAAAACAGTTAAAGCCAACACAAAGTGCCGGGGGAACAGAAAGACTAATAGACTTTCAAGAAAACACCTAAAAGCAGCATTTCCAATTTGCAAACACACATTTAACTCAGAGCAAGGTATGAAAGGAGTACTCATCTGTGCTAATTTACGTTACATCTTCGTTGGCAGGATCGAAACTCCAGCCTAAAAACCTTGCGTACGTGACAGCCAAGGTCATTTACAAGTATCAGAAGGTTGTACACAAAGAGAGTGGGAAGGATTTTTTCAAGCAGCCACACTGAAATTAATAGTGTGAAAACAAGAAAGGGCAAAGCTCCCTGATAGTGAAATCAATTTAGATGTAGAATAATCTGCCCCAAGGGAAGTGGAAAAGCCTAGATAATTTTTCACATTTGAAACAAATCTGCTAATCTTAAGTACCAGGGGGGCTCACGCTGCAGCACTGGGAGAGAAGGGGGCGGTAAGGGGAAAAGAGCTAAACAATAAGCTTCTTCCAGCTCTACTGCTTGTGTTTCTGTGATGAGATGCTCACGGATCCAGCACTGCAGGGCTCTGCTGAGGTTCAGCATGGGCTTTGACCTAGCTGGGCTCACTACAGACGTATATGGGCTGCATGAAGGTCTTTCTGTCACAGAATCACACAGAATCACAGAATGTCAGGGGTTGGAAGGGACCTCAAGAGATCATCTAGTCCAATCCCCTGCCAGAGCAGCATCACCTACAGTAGGTCACACAGGAACGCGTCCAGGCAGGTTTTGAATGTCTCCAGAGAAGGAGACTCCACAACCTCTCTGGGCAACCTGTGCCAGGGCTCTGTCACCCTCACAGTGAAAAAGTTTTTCCTAATGTTTTTGTGGAACCTCCTGTGCTCCAGCCTGTACCCGTTGCGCCTTGACCTGTCGTTGGATGTCACTGGCTCTGTCCTCCTGATACTTACCCTTTTTATATTTATAAACATTAATGAGGTCACCCCTCAGCCTCCTCTTCTCCAAGCTAAAGAGACCCAGCTCCTTCAGCCTTTCCTCATCAGGGAGATGTTCCACTCCCTTCATCATCTTTGTGGTCTTTCTCAAGGCTGTCCTTTCTCAGGGCTGTCTCTGAAGTTAGAAATTGTACTTGATATTTAGCAATGTTGTCTCAAATCTTCCCCCACTCTTTAATTTTTTTTCCCCCAAAAGTAACTTTCCCTGTTGGAGTTGATGCATGCCACCAGCTACCACTACCACTACTAAATCTTATTTTCAGCAGTGAACCTTTCTCAGCATCCTTTGTGCAACAGTGGTGATGCGGGAGCCTCAGAGATCAACACCACCATCAGTGTGCACATGGCAGCGTTTTGGGACTGTCTGATCGCTGACTGAGACCCACAGGTTTTCCCACAGCATACGCCATAGGCCATTCTTCAGTTTGAACTTCATTCCTCAGTTTTCTCCTATCTTTTTCTTAATTCTGATTCCCAGCTGACTGTTGGTTCTTCTTTAGATATGCAGATGAGGGGTTTGGTCTCCTCTATGTAATTTTTGGAATTAATCTCACTAATAAATAAAGCTGCAGAAGGTGTTATTTATCTGCACTGGTAAAAAGCAACAAAAAACCCCTCGATTTTTTATTACTATTTTTCACCAAATCATTTATTTATGCAAACAAGTGCTGTGCACCTGACCTGTGCAAGTATAAAGTACTACCTAAAATGGACCATTCCATAAAAAGAATAATCAGCATAAACAGCTTTATTACTCTTATTTTGTGAGGTACTAGTGGAGAAAGACTTACAACACCTACATGCCTTCAAACTATTCACTGAAAGATGGTCACAGCAGACTTCTCTTTTGAACTGCCCTTTTGTGTTAAAGGAAGAGTGTTTGCCCTCACAGGTGACTGGTGCAGCAGTCTGAGGTATGGCAAAGATCTGGCTCAGGAGACAGGGAATCATAGCAGGTTCAAGGCTTTAATTTAAAACATTGGCTTATTTAGGCCTTACAGCTAAAATGATAAGAAATAAAAGCATGGGCAAACAAACCCAAAGTTAACCTCTAAGGCACTGCTGTGAGGACTGTGTAGGAGCTGAGATTCCTACATCTTCTAGTAATGCATCTCACACTGCTGTCTCATAGATGGGATATCAGATAGGATGGACTTGGACTTTGACCCAGGTTGGCAGCTCCTGTGTCCTTATAACCTTCCAAAGATGGCCTATGAGTCACTAAGTCAGTCATAACTGAACTGCTTGAGTTTGAGTGAGCCAGAAAAAAAGATGTGAAATACAGAGACTGCATCGTCTTGGTGAGCGTTAATGCTTCGCTCCACTCTTTTGGAGCTTTGTGTGAAGTCTTACTAGAAGAAACCTTTGTTCTGTTTCTAATTTTATGACAATATCTATTGCAAATACTATACATTTTTCTTTTCAAGTGCTTTTTTAGAAATAAAAAAAGTAACTATGACATTATCTATACATACATGCAAATTTCCTACCATTTAATTCAGGGCATTAGACAAGAAGTTATAAAAATAGCATGCACATGAAGTTAAACTCAGCACAAATTTCTGCTGGAATAGCTTAGAAGAAAATTATTTAACTCTCAGCTGTAAACTTTGGTATTCTCCCTGTGCTAGCAAATTTTCACAGTATTATATTTAATCTGTGAGCAATTTAAACATTACACTACACACTTTTCTGTCAGTCACTCTCTTAAGCATTTCTCTTTCCCAGGTAGGGATGGCACACACTTGTGGGATAGAAACCACTGATACTACAGTCCCTAAAATGATGGGCACCTAAGAAACAATATTATTTTTATTATCTTACAAATTAACCCCACACAATTATCAGGCTGAAGAAAGTGGAAAATTTATGGAATGTTTTTATCTAAATTGCTCATTAACTGAATGAATGACTCATCACTATTTTCTTTGATGGACAAGCTACCAATAGGCAGAAATATTTTTCATCATCTGAGTCAAGTTCAACTTCAAGATCTTAATATCTCACATTTTCCTCTCTGTTCCATTATGCTTAAATGTTGCAGGTATTTAGAATTTGTACTTCTCGATAAAGTGAAAATGGCTGTTTTTTTCTTTAATGAGAAAATAGACTCAAAGATGTTTTACTTTTTTTTTAATTTGAAAGAAAAACTGCACTGGATTTTTAAAAGAAAACTATGAAAATATATTCTTTCACTTCAGCTAAGTAAAAGCAACAAATGTACCTGACGGTATTTTTCACAATTTCTAGAATTGTTTCACCTCTGAAAAAACATGTTCCTTCAGGCTTGCCAGTTCCCTGCTGGAGTCAACACTGCCACTATGAAATAAATTAAAACTGAAGACTTGCTTGCTCTCCTGTACTTTTGGCTGTGGCCTGGGCCCAACAAGCATTGTTATTAAATTATTGCATATCTCTGTAGAGTGCCTCAAGATATCCTGGAGCAATGAGAGACCGTACAGTTACATTTTCCTGGCTATGTGCTGTTTTCTCATTTGATTTTCATTTGAGTACTACAGCATGTGAGTGAACTAGATGCTGATGACAGCAGTTTTACTAATGTACCTTGGAGAAATGCTGGATGATATGTGTCCAGCTCAAGGGGACTGGTCAGGGCAGCCCAATAAAATGGACTTGGATAAAACAGGTGTCCAGCCAGTGTCCACTGCCTGGCACCATCTCCAGCATCATGAAATGTGAAGACAGGACCGTGGAGAACATGAACATTCTTGAAAGAGCAAGACCAGCTGGACAAGTGGACCCAGCTTTTCCTCCAGCATGAGGAGAAGTCTCCTCCAAGATACAAACTACACTGGCAGGAACGAGGCTGAGATCTGATATTTTTCATGACTACTGAGGTCTTTAAGCCTTTGCCAGAACTTAAATCCAATAGAGAGAAAACCATAAGCAAGGCAGCAACGAAGTCAGATGGAGGAGAACAATTCATTCTTCTACATCAGGCAGTTTCACTCTAAAGTTCTGGAGATCTTCAGACCTCCTAATGCCTTGTGCAAATAAAAAGTCCTGGTCCAGAAAATATCTCTACTCAGCAACTTGCATTTAATAATTTCCACCAGGTATTTATGACTTCTTATAAAGGTCTTCTTCTCGTTCTTCTAAGAACAAATTGGTGAGGAATTCCTGCAACATGATTTCACATTACTTTTTCATCTTTGTCATTAATTTCCATTTTATCATTGAATGATTGCTAAAGAGTAACAACTCAATTCCAGTATTGCAGAAACAATGACTTTGTAAAAGATTTAGCGTCAATTAGTAATGCAGATGTAAAACTAGGAATTTTATGACATGAGTGATTTCCAAAGCTTCTTTTAAGTTACACACATGCAGAATTGATTCTTTTCCTCTGGTTACAGAGAAGTAAATTTCAATCATTCTGAGACGAAGGAGTGTACACTAAGAGTGATTCACATCTCTTACAAATAAATGACATGTAGAATTGTTTTCTACAAAAAGCTCAGTTCTGAGTAGAAGTGGGTTTTCTTGTCTGTAATTTTTCCATCTGTAGCTGTACTGGCAAAGAAGTTCAGGGGTCTGCAGTATTGCCACAGCAGCAGCATAATTCATACTGACACCACAGGAGCTGTGTCCTGGGCTGAGCAGAGGGCTTACCCCTATGCTTACCCCTATTCTAGATAGCTTTGCCTAACCTATATTCAGAATACCTGTCACAAGTTCCTAGCTTATTCACTGCAACTACTAGTGCCAAGATTAGTCCAAAAGATGTGGCTGAGATGTCTACATTAGGCTTTTAAACTGCACAGTTGGAATAAGGGCCTGTCATTCTAAAAGTTTAGGTTTTCATGCCTGGTCGAGATAAAGTGGATAAGCACTGCAAATCCTTGTCATGCCTCAGCCTGGTAAAGTACTGAAGGGCCATAACCTTGTCCCACCATGTCTCGAAATGGTTGCTATGATTTTTTAGAAGTGCACTCAGTTAAGGCTCACAGAAATGGGATTCCCTGCACCTAGCTTTAAACATTTTCCTGTAGATGCCTGGGGCAGAGGGAGTGACCTCAGGCTCCCTTTACAATCCGTGTATGATTTATCATCTCTCTTTTAGACGACAGTGGCAGGTTGGTGCTCTTGACCATGAAGAAAGGAAGGGCTGTTCCCTTTAGGATTTTTGAGGTGGAGAAATATTAATTTAGGAGATAGGAAATTCATATTAACCACCTCCCCCCCGCCTCCCCCAATCAGCTAATGTTTTACAGCATTGGGACATGTCAGAAAATCTACTCTTTCTGTCAGTGCAATGTAACCCACAGGAAAGGTGTGTTACCAGGCTCTCCAAAACAGGAGCTAGCTCTACCACAAAGATGCAGCTTTTTAAACATGCTCAGATTGTGTTTTTTCTTCTATTTCTATTATTGACCCAGTACCAATTATTTTAGGAAATCCATTCATTGTGTCAAGTATCTTCAGAAGAGAAGTACAAAGAAAAAATTGGTCTTAATACACTGAATATGTGGAAAATTTTCTGATTGTGGACTACAAAGCAGATTCTCCCTACAAGTAGTGAAACCTTATACTTAGAAAACCTAAACCTAGTAAACCACTGATGTTAGAAACAATCTTTGATAGGCAGAGAGAGAGCGTAGCTAGTCTAATATATCTTTCTACTTTCTGAAAAGCAGGGATTCAACTGAGATTACTACCTTTTTCTTGGCATTGATACACCCAGATATGCCATGGTAAAACGTTAGCAGAGATGCTCTATCTGAGACCCCAGGGCAGGTGTGACTGCAGGTTCTGCTTGGTGAAGATGAAGAGAAATAATCCAGCCTCCATAGGCATTGATAGAAGAAAAAATAACAGCAAGATTAAACTGCAGTAGTTTAGCCATTTATGATGATGAGGAGTGGGCTGTTTGGGAAGAATGTGAAATGTCTGTAGTGACAGGTTTTAAATAGACTTTAGACAAATCTGTGAGACAGGAGAAAGGTGCAGAAGACACCCTCAGGGCAGGGGTTGGACTAAGTAACCACCTGAGTTTCATTACAAGTTTTGTCTGATTTGATGACCAGGGCTGAGAATAACACGATTTTCATAGGATTGTAGGATTGTTTAAGTTAGAAAAGACCTTTGAGATCATTGAATCCATCCATTAACATAGGAATGCCAGGTCCACCATTAAACCGTGTCCCTGAGCACCACGACATCTGTGTGCCTTTTCAATACCTCAAGGGGTGGTGAAGCCATCACTTCCCTGGGCAGCCTGTTCCAGTGCTTGACAACCCTCTCAGTAAAGAACTTTCCTAGAGCATAACTTGTTTGGAAACAGTTTTGTTTTGTTTTCAAATACTTAGTAAGCTGTCAAAATGTGTCCTGTGTATCGAGTCCTGAGAGTCAATGAACTTTGATGTTTGGAGGAGAGGTACATTAAGTATGCAGAGGGCTTTATTTCACCGCAATACAGAATTTGCTATCTCAGTCAAGTTTAGCTTTTTCCTTTCATGCCTCAGTGCAGTGTTGCTAAAATGAAAATAAAGCAAGAGGATGACCTTACATTGCAGGCAGGGCTATGGGATCTGTAAACAGAATCTGCTCATAAGAAATATTATTAAGTGCTATCAAGCTTCTGACTGTCATAATAAATACATTCAGAGGCTTTTGAAGGGGCAGGGTAGGTGATCTGACTGGAATATGAAAAGAACTGTGGATGACAAGCTAAGTGAATAGAAAAAAGTCTAATGGATAGTGATGGAGCAATATGGTGTGGGTCACAGCTCAGGACCTTCACTGTTGATGAGCAGCAAAGCTGCTGGGAGAGATTTTGGAGGCATGGGGCAGTCCATTTTCTTGGCAGACATCTTGTCCCTGCTTGGCAGCAGTCACTAGTGGGGCATCCGCTAGGGCAGGCACCCATCTGACAATGCTTCCCAGTAACCATGGACTTAACACCCATCATGCACCCTGACACAATCGTTAAAAATTGAGATTCGCTGGGAACTGAAATTGGGTATTTGCCCATGCGACAATGTTCTGGAGTCACTGACTAAATAAGGTGTGAAATGAAAAGGCATATGCTATAAAAAAATTAACAGTAGTCTGTATAAAATTTTTACCTACACATTATGCTTCAAGATAGTGCAACACCTCTTTGGGAACAGGCAACATCCATGAATATTAGTAAAAAGTCAAGATGTTGATAAAGGTTTTTCCAAGAGCTACAGTTTCCAACACAAAAATATTTCAAGAGACAGTCAATAAAGAGTATATGATCTGACAGGGAGAAAAGCAAGAGAGATGCTATTTTTGTCTCTTGAGAGACTGGCTGTAATTACAACATTTGAGAAAAAAGCAGATTACTGGCTCATCTCTTTTCCCTCTGTAATGTTTCCGTCTTTTGACATTCTTTCTGACTCAGTAAAAAAAATCTGAAAAGCCTTCAACCGCTGTGGATTTTAGGATTAGAAAAGGAAAGGCTATTTTTGTTCAGCCTGAAGCCTATGGTAGGGAGAATTACCAAGAGCTCAGTAGACTGCCTTGGCAGGATAGGTAACCCTGCTCACAGCTACTAACGTGTTATGCTTCTTTTGGCACAAAGGCGAGCATCAGAAGATTCTTGGGGTATGATGTTGAGTTCAACACAGCATAAAACATACTCTTTAATTTAGTTTGTGCTCACACAACCTCTATTTCTTCCTCCAGCATAAATATCAGAGATAAACCTTTGGGCTGCTGTTTTCCATGGATTATCCATAGGCCAGTGGGCACCATAGACTGAGACAGCAAATGGTTAGGAAATAATAATTTTGTTATCTTATCCTCATTTCTCTTTTTTTGTGCTTGAACCAGGGGTGGACTGGGTGCTTTGGTACTTCAGCCAACTTCAGCAGCAATTAGAAAAGCTGGTGAAGATCATTACTATGATATATTAATGAAGCTAAAGACTGAACTTGAATGATCCAACTGAAGCACAACTTTGTCTGGAGAAATGAAGCTGTTTCTAACAGTATTTGTATTATTTTCCTTATTACACAAGTGTTAGCATCTCTGACTGGTTTGATATCTTCAAAAATGTTAATAGGACCTAGGACTCTGATGATGTCTCTGAACCTGAACAAATAGGTTTCTTTTGGTCAAAATAAACAGAAGGAAAGACAAGCCCTATTGGGTTAAACCAGAGATCCAGTTACCCCAGTTGCTTTTTCTGAAGTTGTCTAATAGTGGATGTTTAAAAGAAGCAGAAGAAACACAGTTCTTCCCATTTTATAACCTCTCTGTTTTTTGAAATTAACAATTAGCATGTCCTGAGCTACAGGAAAAAATTGCTTAAAGTTCTCATTGGATCCACTGATTGCTAACTTATCCAATTACTTTTTAAACTCATTTATTTTGTATACAATATCCTGTAATAATGAGCACCAGAATTTAATTATGCATTGTATGGAAGGATACTCTCAATTGCCTGGTTTAAACCTGAGACAGCAAGAAGATTTCACTGGAGCTCCCAAATTATGATTCACATTCCCTGTTTTTGTATCCATCCTGATTTGGTAGACTTGAATTTCACAATCATGCATTAGAGGAGTCCCAATGAAGAAAATTAAAAGTGATATAAATATTCTAAATAACATTTCAAAAAAATACTGAACTCATTATCTAGATGAGTTAACACACCCAAGTTTGCCTGGTAAAAGAGGAACTTTGGGAACTTCGAAAAGATTATCCTTCAGCTATCCCTGCTAATAGGTTTGTCAGCTGAGTGTCCTTAAACACCTTTTAGTGAGACACAAAAAGATGATAAAATACAAAGGCCACACCACCTGTAATACATTCTTTTCATTTATCTCCAGATCTGGGATTTAAAAATGAAGCCTAAAGAGATGAAAATGCATAAGGCTTTTAAAACCTGTAGAATCACCAGACAGTTCATATTTTAAAATCATGGTTATCTCAAAGGAATTTTTGGGACTATCTCTTGAAACCTTTGCTGTGGGTTACTGGCTCTTAAATATTGCTTCTATAGGAGAAGAGAGGAGTCAGAGTCAGCAAGATGATTGATGTAAAATTGCAACAGGATAAAGATTTTACCTGTGCAAAACCCTTCAAGAATTCTCTGTATTCAGTTAAATTTTGTTTAAAAATTCTTTTATGCATATCTCCTGGCCAAATTTAGAAATATCCCATGAAAGGCTTTCCTTCCAATTTCATCTTCAGAGTAAATTAAGACAATATCTCTTGCCTACATGGTCATGGATGGATGAGCACAAAGGTGCAAGCGGACACAGATAAGCTCATTCCTATCTGATGGGCCGAGGCCAATGGTATAAAGTTCAAAAGACCAAGTACAGGGTCCTACGCTTTGGCCACAACCACCCCTGCAGCACTGCCAACTGTGGGAGGAGTGGCTGGAGAGCAGCCCGGCAGAGAGGGACCTGGGAGTGCTGGGTGACAGCCGGTGGAACATGAGCCAGCAGTGTGCCCAGGTGGCCCGGAAGGCCAATGGCATCCTGGCCTGTGTCAGGAGCAGTGTGGCCAGCAGGAGCAGGGATGTCATTCTGCCCCTGGTGAGGCCTCAGCTCGAGCCCTGTGTGCAGCTCTGGGCCCCTCAATCCAAGAGAGACACTGAGGGGCTGGAGCGGGTCCAGAGGAGAGCAACGAGGCTGGGGAAGGGACTGGGGGGAAAGTCCTGTGAGGAGAGGCTGAGGGAGCTGGGGGTGTTCAGCTGGAGAAGAGGAGACTCAGGGGGGACCTCATCACTCTCTACAACTCCCTGAAGGGAAGGTGTAGTCAGGTGGGGTCAGGCTCTTCTCCTGGGCAACCAGTGACAGGACGAGAGGGCCCGGCCTGAAACTGCGTCAGAGGAGGTTTAGGTTGGGTCTCAGGAGCCCTTCCTCATGGAGAGGGTGCTCAGGCACTGGAATGCACTGCCCGGGGAAGTGGTGGAGTCACCGTCCCTGGAGGGGTTTAAGGAAAGGCTGGATGGGGCACTTAGTGCCCTGGTCTGGCCCATGTGGGGATGTTGGGACATACATAAGCTGGACTTGATGATCTCAGAGGTCTTTTCCAGCTTCAACAATTCTGTGATTCTGTGCATTACAGCTTGATTTCCAACAGAAGAGTTCTCCCGGCCTTACTGAAGCCATGTTTATCTGGACTGAATTTCTTGCAAATTAAAATAAATAAAGCATGCATTCTTAGACAGTTTGCACCACTTCTTTTTGAACACTAAAAGACTAGATGGAAATACTGATCCCTAAATTGCACATACATATATGTCTACTCAAACATCTCATTGTATGTGTTGATGCCTAATTTAACAGTAAATCCTTTTCCCCTTTATGCTCTTTCAAACACAAGCCTACATTATCTTTTCCCCAAAAGCTTGAAATTGTGGCATTTTTAAAAATTGTTTTTTAATAGGCAAAAGCAAATTTTAGCAAATTCTAACAATAGAAAGTGTGCTCCCAATGAGTACAACGGCCTTGGTCTATAATTAAGCAATTTCCTAAACACTGAAACAAACATTGACATGAGCAGCTGGAAGATTAATGTTACATTGATGACAAAAATGGAAAAACAATTTGGGGAATCAAGAGGTAATTAAATTCTTGACAGACTCTCTTGAATAAGGACCATTAGTTATATGAATGAATTATTCCCCGGAGGCTTTGATTATATACAGGAAATAGACATTTAACAAGTGATTTCATTGGCGGTATAAAGCTTTTTATCTCCCAAAATAAATGGCAACATTAGTTTATATGGTTGCAGAAAGGGGTCATTTCAAACTGAAAAATGGAGTTCTGACTCCTGAAGAAATGCCATGAGATGAATATGTCCTTTCACAGTGAATTTTATTATATATTTTAAACCAAGTAATCGGCATGCGCAAATAATATGCAGAGGCTGAGCGTCTGATTTCATGTACCTTATAAATCTGGAAAACTGGCTTCAGTTATGCAATTATTCTGCATTTGCATTGAACTCAGGAACTGTTCTGTAGAGCAGCAACAGGGAAGTATTTGCAAGTCTGAAATATTATTTTGCTGGCATGTAGAGGCTTGAGACCCACTGTGCTAGGAGCTCACGTATATAGCAAGAAGAACTTTTACCCAGCTACTCTATCTGAGTAAAAGGACAGAATCAACTGGAATAAAAGAAGTGTTGCTGTCCTATTGCAGAGGAAAACTGAAGCAAGAAGAGAATTGCACACTAGGCAGAGAAGCACAGAAACAGCAGGTCTGGAAGGCAGCTGCTGAAGCACTTGTTTTTGTCCACTGCAAGCACCTACCTACGACTATGTCCTCTTACCACCCAGTTTTGGCCCTACTCTGTGATTTTTTTCAGCCAAACAGGACTTTCTGATGATGGTTTCTGAAGCTCTGTCTCTTGGTGTGCTCACAGAAGCCCTCAGCTGTAGACCCCATGCATGCCAGCGGGACTGTTTTCAAAACTGCAATCATAATGCCAAGTATTTTCTACTGCTACAAAAGCAAGGTACGCTTACAGCTAGGATTGTGGGAATTTCACATGCTAGAGCTATCGCTAGCCAGATGGCAACATATGGGGTATGAGCCATCAGGCTAGTGAGAACTGCTGACTGCTGGGCACAACAAAGCGATGCTGCAAAGCGGTAACACTCTCCCTTGTATTTAGCATTGCTGGAAGGGAACTTGCACTTTTGGTGCTCTCTGGCCCATTGTGTGAACGTGTGAAACACACCCGTGTTCAAAGTCTGTCACAACTGTCCAAGCAGAATGTTCAAAACTCAAATTTTGCATCCAGGAGTTTTCAACATTCAGCGGTTTGTTAGAGGTTTAACAGCTTTTGAAGCCAGGGAATTTATGGTTCTTGCTCTTTCGTTAAACAACTATCCATCTGAATTATCTTGTAAAGTCTTTTCTTCTCTCTTCATCATTTAACTAAAACCACGACTATCAGAGAATGATCTTTATTTTCTTAGTATCTTCCAGTTAGGAGGCATTGTCAGTCAGTATTATTATAAAAAGAATATTTAGTTATTTCAGAGATGATATCATCCCATACTCCTGTCGCTATTTGACTGTACTCCAGGTCTTGGTTGCAACAGTGTAAATATTATGTTGCTAAAATTTTCTCTACTCTGAAATGTATATAGCAATTATAAAGTGCAATTTCAAAAGCTTTCACTATTTACGTACCCCTTTTGCATCAATTACACCAGGTTTCGCGTTGAATTTCACCGTCTTCAAACGTGCACGCTCCTTTCTTTCAACTCTGGGGGAAAAACACAAATAAACACATTGATTATAGCAGCATTTCATACAATATGTTTGATATCTGATCTCCCAAGACCATTGGTGGCTTACTATGCAAATACTGAGCATTTAAAGCCAATTTTATAAATTAGAAAGAGAGAGGTGTCAGGTCACATCCTCAACCAAACAGCCGTTTTCTGGTAAACATATTCAAGGAGACTTGGTTATCCTTCACTAGCAGAACAGCCCTTCCTCCCAGTACACATGTGAACGTGGTAAAAGAACTTTAAGGCAGATTTACCCTCTTCAATTTAATTTAAGATGAACAAAAGTCAGGCAAGATTTAAGATTCCTCCTAAGAGGAATGAAACACAGAGAATAAGTTGTTCAGCTTGGTGCTTTCAGATGCATAGTTTATAATGGAACAAATTTCATAGAATCATTTAGGTTGGAAAAGACCTTTAAGATCGAGTCCAAATGCAAATCTAACACTGACAAGTTGACCACTAAAGCATGTCTCTAAGCACCACATCTAAATGTCTTTTAAATAGCTCCAGGAATGGTGACTCCACCACTTCTCTGGGCAGCCTGTTCCCATGCTCGACAACCCTTTCAGTGAAGACCCTCTGTATGAACAGGCACCTTTATATCTTCCTCTAGAGGGAACTTTGCTTCTTAACTTACATAAATGATGAACTTTTAGATCATCCAAATGAGGTAAGGAGAATCTGACCACTTCTGAATCTATTTTCAACAGCCTCCCCCCCCATGGTTTTGGAGTCATGAACTGCTTAAAAAACACCTTAAAATACATTGAAATTAGCTTTAAAAACCTTACAAAACCACATGTGACACACAGCAATTCTGAATGGTTTCTAAGCTCATGGCAAATGCAAAGCAAAGAGAATGAAGTTTCACCTGACAGGTTGAGAAGGTGTAAGAAATTGCAGTTATTGGAAAGGAATCTTGTTCCTTTCCCCTGGCACTGGTCCCATTTCTCATTGCTCCCAGCAGCGCTCTTCATTGCTGCCTTCTCTGCAGCAGAAAACTAACTGAGTAATAAAAGTTAATAGGTTGTAATGCTTTTAAAGAGTTAATCATCTTACTGAGACGATCCAGCAGCTTGTCTGGCTGGGACAGACTGAGAGAAAGGAAAGGGAAGCTGCTTTCCCTTGTGCTTCAGAGCAACCTTTGCCTTGAATCTCAAAGAAAAACAGAACTTCTTACTAACCTGAGGGAGGTACCTAGAAGCTTTCTAAGGACCAATGTGTTATTGGGCAATCCTTAACAAATGTTTTAGGTTTTTTAAGTTTTCTCAAATTTCCTCAAACCCATAAGTCAGCATTCACCATGCACGTGCATGTGGTCTGCCCATAGCTTTGCAGAGCCGTTTGAACATGATCACTGTTCAAATCTTAGGTTCTACCACATTGACCTTAAAACGCAACAAATTTTTAAGCGTCTCACTTTCAGCTCAGTCATAGTAAATTTGAAAATGCCATAACTGGAAAGTTTTTCTTGTTTTTAAGACCTTATTTACAAATTCATTTCAAATTTATTGTCTGAAAGATGAAGATATTCTACTTGTTACAATATTCAAGTGCAAAGAAACTGTCCTGAGGCTTTGATTACTTAGAACTTTACAGTTTTGTCAGAAAGAGCATTTCTGAGGAGAAATGCTCAGGGACAGAAGAGCTATTTTCAGCCAGTCTAAATGGCTGTGAATTAGGTGGGTGATCTTACTTAAATCATGCCCTCCATAAACATCTGCAAGCAAACAGAATGTAAAGAGTTTGTTTTTCTGACTCATTTCAGTGAAGACCTCATTGTAAGTGAGTGAGTTTGGGAAATGAAGATGGGTGGATTCACACTACCAAATAATGTGGCCAAATAGTAGAAGACACAAACTATATGTTTCAGGGTTTTTTTCCTTTGGATTAGTTCTAGTCTGGCCCCATGAACCAATCACTCCTCACTAGGTGGATGCATTGGGTGAGCTGATCTTCAAAACCAGTTTAATACAAACAAATCTAGTACGCCTTCACTCAGTTTGCCCCATGAGATGAACTAAAAGTGCAGAAAGGAAGGGCAAAGAGGACATTTGCTTTGAAAACTCAATCCTGGTCTGAAAAAACAGAGCATACATGCCCTGTGAGCCCAATTCCTTGGACCTGAGAGCCCAGGCTGCACTGTGATATGTCCCAAAACCTGGCTTAGTCTGTACAGTTCTGGTATTCATATATTTAAAGAAAATTGAAAGACTCCAGTGAAAAGTCTCAAAAGATATTTGATCCTGATATCCAGAGTTTCAGTAAACACAGCTTGAGAGAGAAGTTATGTTGTATATGAAATGACTTCAGAGTGAGAAAATACTGAGATTTAAAAATGCTCTTTGGGTGAGAAACATATCAAAATCATTGGCAACGAGCTGATGCCAGACAAATTAGTTCTAAAGAAAACACAGGCTTGCTTTTTAGTGCTTAATATGTTTAGCCACCAAAATGATACAGAAGAGGAACATATGACATCTCAATCTATTTGTATCTTAGAATCAAGACCAGAAAAACACAAGTTACAGTCTTCTATAGAGGAGAAATAGAGACTCACATGACATTTATGAAGCACCCTGCACTAGATAATTCAGTGTTTCTGTTTCTAAATATTATGTATCAATATCCTGAACTTGCATTATTCAATGAATGATCATTATTTTAAAAACATGTAAGTAAAAATCTATTAACATGCTGAAATATATGTGGTAAATATTCTGATTGTCAGAAAACTGTATACCCTTAGTATATTTGGAAAGTTCACCACTACTACAAGGTTTACCTATGTTATATATTTAAACTTTTAATCCCATATGCCAGGAATTTTAAAAAGTATCTAAGAAGGGGTGAGCTCTCCTCTAAACAAAATCAACCCCCAGGAAAACCAGGTACAGAGAGAGAAATCTAAAGCAATGAAGAAGCTATTTATGTCCTTACCTTCACTAATACCTTCATTACTGTACAAGAGACTTTTAGTAGCTTTGCAAAGTCATCTACTGGCCCAAGCCAAAAAAATCTGACCATCTACCTACAGTTGAAACAGTAACTCTATTTGTCTAAGATTAGGAATGGCTCTAGGAAACCTAAGATGAATCTTGCAAAGCTAGCTTATAAGAGCTTGATATTTTGTTTTTATTAGACCGAAAATAGGTGGGAGAAAAGTGAGATTTATTTTATCCTCCAAACTGGTGCACTTATGACCTTTTTCCTGACTTTTGCAGTTTCACACAAATGACGTTAGAATACATTTCTACAAATCTCCTGGCTTCTGAGTCTGGATAGTAAAAATATGTAGTTTCTAATAATTATTTTAAAAACCACAAATCCTAGTCTTTCAATAACATCATAGTTAACCCACCATGTTTCCTTCTGTCTGGGTGGGCTTGTATGTTTCCTACTGAAACACAGTGAATGTTGGTTACTACAGTTACAGTTTAAATTTAGAATAAATGCATTTCTGTGTAAGTGTGGAATATTTGCATTGAAACAGCTCAAATGCAGCTTTCAAAATAAATCTATGCTATTAAAAACACATGAACAGCCTCAAACTTAAACTAGCAGATGAAGTCCCTTGGTAGTACCGGTAAGAAATGAAGACTTGAGGCTGTGTAATTGCCTAAATAAGATGGATGCCTTCTGAGAAAATAATTAGCTCAAATGAACACAGTTTTCTACTTATTAATCCATGTTAACATTTAAACTCATCCCAGTCCTGTCTAACTTCCTAAAACATCTCATTTTAACTTCATTTCGTGTTCACTGTGTAAAGACATTTGGAAATTAACCCTGAGGAGTGGATCTTATTTATAAATTTCATCATAATTGCATTAGCAGCCATGAAGGCATCACTGCTTTCTACAGGCACAGCAGACAGATGAGGAGTTGCGTAAGCATTCTGCATTGCTTTGAGAAGTAAATAAGTAATGTCATTAAGAGCCATTAATCCTCCAGGCAAACATACCAACAACATTCATACTTGCTCAGCATGCCTGCTGAATATTACAAATATTTCATTATCTGGTGCTGTATTATGGATAGAACAGAAAGTTCCCTCCCATTACAATTTTCCTGACACCTTCTACAATAAAACTGTTCCCAGTTACTTATAATTTAGCTGAACTCTCAAATTCCAAGTTGAAATTTCATGTGTCTCAAGGTCATTATATTACTGCTGCTGCCCAAAGTGTCAGTGAAATGGGTTGGCTCTCAGAGAAAGGCTGGGATAAAATAAATGGTTTTGCTCAGTTTATAATATACTTTTCAAGCACTTCAGCTCAGGTGCCTTCATGTCTTGGGTCTTGGACTTGAAATGTGGCAGTAGGTTGCTCTGGTGTCAGGAATATATCTCTCTTTTTCCTGAAGGAATCAATGCAGTATTCAAATGTCTGAACAGCTTTGGTTGTCACATGCTCTGGAGAACTTTGTTAGAATTGAGCTCCAAAAGTTTAGTCTTTGTTGAGGTGGTCAGAGTGCAGGACTGCGGCGATATAAGATGTTCCCATAATTTCTCATCTGAGCTACAGGGACATTTTGGCCATAGACAGAGTGAAAAATCGAACTAAAATGAAGATAAAAAGTATCAAATATCAGTTCTTTTAGCATCATTGATTTAGCTCTTAGAAAATACATTTTTTTAAAGGAACACTTATTGTCGTAGTTGGAGCCTGCCCCACTGGGAATAAGAGCTACTCAGGCATTCACTTATCTCCCATCACTGTCTCCTTAGGGATGGAGAGGGAAAATGTTGAACAGAAGAGGCTCAATGTTTGAGATTAGGATAGGGATTGTTTGTTCATCACTTACGGTCATGGGCAAAAACCGGAGTAGACTTGGGGAGAAAGCATAAATTTAATTTACCACCACAAGTTATCAACTAAATCAGAATAGGATAGTGAGAGAAAAAAAAATACAAATAGATCTTAAAAGTACTTCTCCCAGTCCTTCCTTCTTTCCATACGCCTTCTCCCCTCTGTTGGTGCAGGGGCATAGGGAGCACAGTCGGGCCGTTGTCCATGGCAATCTGTCCTCTTCAGGAAGAGGGCTCCTCACAGTCTTCCCCTGATGCCATGTGGTGTCCCTCTCATGGGAGACAATCCTCCTTCTCCACATGAGTGCTTCCCACCAGTGTGGGATGTACCGGTCCACTTCAGGGTCCTCTGCTCCAGTGCTGGTCCCCCTCAATGTCACGGTTCGCTTTGGCTGCATCCTCTGCTCCTACGTGGTCTCTCTCTCCGCTGGCATGGGGTTCTCCACATGCTACTACATCCTGGATGTTTTGCCACCAAAGATCTCCTGTCTGTAGGCTCTAAAAGTCCTATCTCAGCATGAGCTCAGGGAGATCTCTGCTCTGGTGCCCTTCTTCCTTTTCTTCTTCCTCATAGATCCTGGTGACTGCATGGTTTCTCTCTTCACCTCCCCCTCTTCTCCAAAACAAACAGCTCCCCAATGCAAAAGACAGGACAAGGAAACAAAGAACCTGGCCCAACAGGTTTCTCCTCTTAAATACCGTGATCCCAGAGGTGGCTCTGACTTTTACTTGGGCTGGGGAAGGCTCTGGAAGTTTCGGAAGGAGCCACCCCCACAGCCCTCCTCCTGCTACCAAAAACCCCACCGTGCACAAATCTGTGGCACTTATTCAAGCACTTTCAGCACAGTTTTGAGTCTTCAGTTCTGTAATTGCTATATTTAAGGAAAAATAAACTTGACTAGCTTTTTTCCCCAAGAAAAAGGGAATTTGGGCACAAGGGGGTTTTTGCAGCAGCTGACGATGTGAATACCTAAATAGCATATGAGTGTAAAATCCTTACATTGCTTTAGTTGACAGCAGATCTACCATCTCTTGGACAACATTTTGATCAATCTGCTGAGGAAATTGTTTTTAATGGAAGAAATGTTTCACTTCACAGTATATCCATTTTTCATTCACCACTGCTGCACAGAGCAGGGCTATGGGGAGTTGTGCAAAAAAATAAAGTGCAGGGGGAGAATTCCTATCTGCCACATTTGCAGAGGCCTGAATTTGCAACCTGGACTTGCCTGATGTACGCATTGCTCCTGTGTCCCTTTCTAATTACATATCTGCTCAATAGAGCTACACATAAGAGACAAGGAAAGCAGAGATACCATTTCCAAAACTACTTCATGGCTCAAGTCCCATTATCAGAAGTGCCTGAGGGCCACTGGAAGTCAATGAGATTTCAGCAAGTGTTCAAAGATCCCTACATTCAGCCTTCAAATGTGAATTGGGAGCTGAAAAGCTGAAAACTGATGAGTGACATCCTCATCAGTTGTGCCAGTGTCGCCTAGCACAGCTGATGGGATGTCACCTCCAGCTTTCCACCTGCTCTCCGAGTATAGCTCCCTGTAGAAACCCTGCTGTGTACAGGGAAACGGTCTAAGACTCTCTGAGATTTTGGACAGCTTGAATTTATTCTGTATACATGAAACTGTTCTTGGTAATAGACACCTCATGGCCCTTTTCTCAAAAATAGGATTCATTCTCTTCTTCCCAGGTAAAGCTAAAGAATTGGAGAGGTACATTGAAAGTATACCTCAGTCGTCAGTGTTTCCTCATGAGCAAGTTCAAGACTTCGCTTCTTTGGGATGCTGTTCTCTTCTTACTCCTCTTCTGAGGAACTTATTACTGGGACGCAACACTCACTGCACTGCAATGTATCTCTGCTTTTGTATTTCTGGGCACATGCAGATGCTGAAAATGGGCCTCTGCGACTTTTCAAAATGCGACTATCTTTTTTTTTGTGTGCACTGCAAACAAGAAGAAATCAAGCATAACTCAAACAGACATGAACTGTGATCTTCCACTGTCGGGGGTTAATGGACCACCGAGAATTTTCTAAAAGCACTAATCAGTCTTCACAGCAGAAATGTAAAATACCAAGTGAGATATGCTTTAATCTTCAATAACAGTGTTCATCGCTGATGTAGAATACAGATGCAAATTGCAAGCTGGTGTCAAGAATAAATAAAATGGTTACAGTAGCTTAATTTGCACAGATTTGGCACTGAGGTGTTCTGAAGAATGAAAGTTATTTCCAAATCCAGCATGAGAACTGTAGTAAGAAGAGTTATCAAACAGAATACAACATAAAACAGGTACTGCAAAGACCATACTACATTTTATATCTTTATTAATGTGTTTCTTCTTATCTTGCTTCATCATTTCCAGGTCACACAAAGAATCACAGAATCACAGAATCAGAGAATGTTAGGGGTTGGAAGGGACCTCGAGAGATCATCTAGTCCCTGCCAAAGTCATCTGCATTGTATTTGTTTTGCCTGCCCATGAAGTTGAATTATAAGTGCAAATATGTATTACTATTTATAGTCCAGATATGTGGACTCTGTCCATAGTTTGTTGCTTCCATCCTCCACAGGGCTTAATCTTTCTTACGCGAGGTCTGATCTTACCAATAGATACCCACTCTCAAAATTGTCTTTGAACTTTTCTGAATTTGTATTTTTGCCACAGAACATGTATGTTTCAGTAGGAGAGAATGTGCTCTCATTCTGCTTTCCATCTTCAGTGACTCACTTACAGAAAGCAGCTCAGCATCTGGTCAATATTTTATGAAAAGAGTAGACCTAATGCCATTAGGAAGTGAATTCTCATAAAATTGTAGAACCTTACTGTTTTTAAAAGCCCTGGGCTGTTTTCCTTCAGTATAAAAGTTTCCCATCATTGCAAGAGACTAAGAGGTTTATACATACACATACATATCAATTTTATTGCATATTTATTTTTTACAATTTGATTAGTTAATATAGTCAGGTAACTTATTTTAGACAAAGCTTACATGATTATGCTACACTAAAAAGTTTTATCATTTAAGGATTAAAGTCTTGAGAGATGTTTAGAAAGGTAGACAATTTATAGGAAACCATTAAAAATAAAACTCATTTGAGTGGATAACCATGCCCTTCCACCAAGTTGAGCAGCATAACAAATTTGAGTTGGCTTTTTGCCCACAGGGACTTCTGTGCTGGGAAAACCTCTTGTTCCTTGCCCTTAAATGTTTGTGAAACATTGTTTTTTATGTACTTTTCCTCCCACTTTGCTCTGAAAGGAGAGCGAGGTTATATGTATTTGTGGGGAGAATGTTGTCTATTTGAGAACGCAGATATCAGGCTGGTACCATCATACACCTTAGGCTGGTAATAATAGAGATACAAATTGCATAACGCTTTTCAGTCAGTTGCACTTAAACTATCTGAAAATGGGTAGCTTGGAATGATGTCCAGTGTGTGAGCAGTTTTGTGGCTGTATATGTTAAAGACAATAGAAAGATTAGTGTAAATATTGCAGAGTTTTAGGACCAAGCCCTCGTTGGCTACAGTGGGAGCAATGGTGAGAATGGTGAGAAATTATACTTGGCCATTCTGGGGCGATCTTTGTGAAATTGCAGACAAAATTCCTTTCAGACCCACAGACCCAGGTCAAGCAGATATAGACATGTTGTTCATGAAGTGGGAGGCTGCTGTTGTGTGGGACTTGCAATGTAGGAGCTTTTCTGCGTGCAGAGACTCACCAAAGAAAGAGTGAAAAGAACTGGAGCTGCAAAATAAATACTATAGAAAATTAAAATCTCTTTATTACTGAACTATAGCATCTGACTAGGAATTTAACACACTAACTTAGGCACATTAGTTTCATGCTTGTTGTTGATTTGGTTTAATTAATGTGAGTGTTTCCATGGGGAGAGTCTTGGACATAGGCTGCTCAGCCTGCTGCTGAAGTTGTTTTGTCTGTCTTGTCAATAAGAAGGACAATGAGACAAATAAAAATTCTTCTGATCAAAAACCCAATACATGTAGAAATTCTAATCTAAGTCTATACATATAGATGTAACAAAAATCTAGTGTAAATCTAATTCTGTGATCACTTTAGTATAAAACCGTAATTTTTGATGATAGGGGAGCAATTCACATGCATAAACAAAGTGTACAGACACTAGCACTGGCTGCTTGACACATTGGTATGGGACTGCTAGTTACATCCCTATACCTTGGGGACCCTGCCCGCTATAAAAACCATGCCCTGCTCTCCCCTTAGCCAGAGCTTGGATAAATCTTTCTGGTGGACATGGAACCAAGGGAAATTTGCTCTGCAATACTAATTCGTTAATATTATATAATAACAACTATTTGGTGCCTGTTAAGCCACTACTGAAGTGGTTTTCAGCATCTTATGCTGAAGTCCTACTGTTTCCCAAATCATTATTCTGTAGTATCACAACACTCTTATAGTATTATGTTTGGTTCTTACCGAACTGGCTACTCAGTCCCATAGTCGAGAGCAACAGCTGTAATCAGACAATAAATACAAACTGACAAATGGACAAAATGTTCTTTTCAGACGTAGAAAGGGTCACAATAATATTTTAGCATCACAGGCTACTGAGCATTTAGTTTTCTTTAATCCCCACTGATGTCCCCACTTCACTGGTTCATGCAATTTGGAACTTGCACAGGTCAGGGGAGAAACACGGGGCCACCCTCACTTCTTTGTGCTGCCTCTTTCTGTAACGCTCCTCTAGCTCCTGTGCTACCCTCCAAAACTCCCTCTTAAAGCCTGACTTTACAATTTAATGATCAACGAGGCAAAAAGTCCACATACTGGCAGCAGCAGGGAGATCTAATGACAAATAGGTTTCAAACTCTATTGAATCACTAAGAGGTAAAGTCTGGTAATGTATCCAGCATCTTTTTCATGACATCACTGGAGAGAATGAGTGAGAGATCCCCTATTATTATAAATTAAGGGTTTTTTTCTGGTATATCACATATATAATAGAGAAGAAGTGCATGGGTTCTTGATTTACTGTTTAAACTTTCTCTTACCAGCTCATGCTAAAATGTCACTGTGTGAAGGTCTCTTCTATAAAAAGATGTAAAAAATGTAAAACTAAATACTTAGAAAATAATTAGCATTGTACATATCCTTAAAGAAACAATATAAGGTGCCTGTTCTGGCTTTGTGTGTATATATAGACATATTTGTAAGCATATACACTATTTGTATGTATATACACCATACTAAAATTGAAGTGGCCACGGGTTTTCAGAGCTATACCATAATAACTTCGCTTATGAAAAGAGCAGTAATTGTATATTAGCTGTTCCTGGGCGGATAGCTGAAAGAATCACCCTGGCCTTAATAAACCCTGGATCTGTGTAGCTTCTGTCTGACCCAAAGTGCAAAAAATGTTACTGTCCCACAGGATAGTATTCCTGCATAAATACATAGGAAGAAGGGCTTCAAACACAACACCAAAACCAAACTCCACCAAACCAACTCCTGTAAAAAAACCAGATCCTAAATAAAAGGAACAGAAATGAATGGAGGATTGAAAAGTACAAGAGAAATACAAAATCTCTTCAACCTACAACACCATAGGAACCAGGGCTTGAAGGACAGGTCACAGCTTGAGAAAGAGCTACAGATGCTCTCTTCCTCTTGTTCTATCCCAAGATGGATTTTACTGCTAGATATTACATATGCCATATAACATGTAATGCGATGCCTATAGAAATAGTCTGCCACATAAACTATAAGAGATGTAGCATCCTGGAGTAAACTGCTTGAGTAAAGATTTCCATGCTGTACTTGCTTACATTTGGTCAAATGAATCCCAGGACTACTCCGTTCTAGACCAAACTTCTCATAACCCACAATAACCCACATGTGCAGAGAAAATTCAACTCTGAATGAGTACAGTCTTGAGCTTTATTCTCTGTAGCTCAGCCCTGTTTACATTGATTACTCATCCTGCCCTTGGGTGCTGTAAATGACCACAGAAGATGCTGGCAAGAGCATGTCAATCTCACTGGCTCTGAGGGAGCATCCAGAATCCACAGAAAGAAAATAATACTTTTCAGGGCATTGGAAAAAATAACCTTGCACAACTGACACTTTTTATGAAATAATAACAGCCTGCTCCCAGCCCAGCTCAGGTGTATCACTTCATTACTAATGCAGACGGAAAACCAGATGCCATTGATTTTTCCAGACCTCTCAGATTTACTAGTGAAGAATCAGGATGACATGTGGAAGCATGGTAACTAGACCTGCATCTTTTCAAATTCAATACTTTTATTTTTAGTCTCTCACCAGCCTATTTTCATCTTGCCTCTGTTCTTTTTTTTTTTTTTTTTTATTTTCTCCCAGTGTTTCCTAAGCTACACCCTTTTCCTAGGCTGCATCATATGCCTGACTTTGCCTAGAGAGCCTCTTCCTTTTGTCCTTGAAAACATGACTGTGCAGGGAACCCAATAAGCTTTATGCATGTACATCCTCTCCACTTTACAGAAGACAGGACTCTGCATCTTTAGCAGTTGCTCTGCTGTGCTCTTTCCCCCCCATGGTTGTTTTATTATGTATGACAACTTCTTTGTATCTTTTCATAGTACACTGCAGGTGAGCTTTGTGCACATATTTCCCCCAGCAATAACAGAACAGACTTTCTTCTTTTCCCATGTGTGATCCAACCATGTAATTGCAACAGTATTTACTGTAGCAATTAGCAGTAGGCAAGAATTCCTTTTTCAATATCTAGAGACTAAATCTGTTTAATGGGCACATATTTCCCATCTTAAAATTTATAACATAGTTTTGCTTTCCAGCTATTATACAACTCCAAAATTGCTTTTGGCTGAAAATTTGTGGTGTGCTTGCTATTCATGATTAGAGAAAATAAGGTCCTTGCAGGGCTCATATCAACAAGCTATTCAATGGCCTTTCAGTTTACTTTTACGTGATTTAGAACAAGGAGCACCATGAGCTCTACTAGCACCTGAGCCAACTCTCTTGAAACAGCAGCAGGTGCTCTATTGAGCATCAAACATCCCACTTTCCCACTCTAAAAACCAGGCACGATCATTTTTATATTAATGCTAAAGCTGATATAGCTAGAAATAGAAAGTTTATTTGCAGTATGGGAGCACTGCTGCAAAAGAGAAATGTAATGTGGTTTGACAGATTTCATTTTCCTCCCACCCTTTCAGTTCTTGACCTTTCTATAGCAACTATCAACATAGGCAGAAAGTAATACTGATTTGTGTGGTAGTTCTGATATTCTCAGAGACATGTGGCCAATTTCACAAAAGCACCTAGACGGAGCAAACAATATAATGAGAGATTCAGACATCTGTCCTCTCTCCATCGTCAGCACAAATCCGCAAGAGCTGAACAGAAATTTAGATTTAGCGTGGAGAGTTGATTGAGGTTTCTTCATTTACATTATATGAAAAATTTACTAGTGATATTGATCATCCATCAGTTTTCAGGCAGGCGGAGATTAAATTAACAGATTTTGAAGCCAAAGAAGACCACTATATAATTTAGCATCATTTTTTACATCACACAGGCTGACAAATTTAATTTTATTATTCTCACAAAAGAAAGACATACAGTCTTGATTTGAAAATGTCAAGACATTCATTACATCCCTCAGCAGTTTGATGCAATGGCTAATCACCCTGACTTTAAAACATGTGCTCTACTTCAAATTCAGAGCTAATTCCCAGACCTGTGTTCTGGTTATTCATTTTTCAGCTCAAGCTCTTTAGTAGATGGTGCTTTGTCCCCCTTCCTCCCTTTGTTTGTGACGTTACTAACCACTATAATTGAGTCACCTTTGGAGGTTCTTTTCAGTACAGTTAAACAGCCTGACCTCTTTAAATCCCACATCAACTCTTCAACTCCTGAAATTATAGCTGTAGGATTTTTCTCTACTTTCCCCATTTTTACAGTAGATTGATGCACCCTGTCTTTGTAACAAAATGGAATACTTTAACATCACAGCCAAGGAGGCAGAAAGGAGGAGGTGGCACTCACCTCCTCTTGCTGGGTATAACTCCCATCTCCTCACTGTCTCCCTCCAGCGTGACCCTCCTCGCCTGCCACCACTCATCGTCCGAGGCGTTGATGACGTGAAGGATGTCTCCATACTTAAAGCTGAGTCCTTGGCTTGGGAGGCCACTGTCTTTGCTCTTGTCATAGTCAAACATGGCTCTGTGAAAGGAAACAGAGATATGAAGCCAGGTGATTATATCAGATGAACTTTAAGGTCCCTTCCAACCCAAACGATTCTATGATCAGTTTGGGGAATATTTACTTCTGAGCAACTGATGCATGTATCTTAGCATGTAGTTCAGACTCAAAGTGAAATTTCAAAGTGAGTCTCTTGGTTATTCCCACTCACACTGCTTTGAATGATGTCCTGGAGCTGCTGTAGGTTGCAGAGATTGGATTCCTGAAATTTGAAACTAAGCTGAAAGCTGCTCTGGCCAGAGTAGCTCTAGCCTGACACATACCCCTCCAAATGCACGCAGGGTGCACACAGCATCCCTGCTTCAGCTGTCCACCCCCAGTCCCCCTGTGCTGCAGCACTTGCTCAAGCAGCCCTGTGTATTTCCTTTGATGTTTTCCACAAGTCGAAGTGGACTTTTATCTGTGCAAAAAAAGTATAGGACACATATATTTGTATAAGGTGTGTATATCACAGAATCACAGAATGTCAGGGGTTGGAAGGGACCTGGAAAGGTCGTCTAGTCCAATCCCCCTGCCAGAGCAGGATCACCTACAGTAGGTCATATAAGCTTGGGGACTCCATAAGCACAAACTGAGAGCCAGCTTTAAGGTTTCTGGCTATTGGACTGTGGCGGGGCATAGCTCAGTGTGAACTTACTGCCTAAATATTCAACACAGATCCTAGAAAAGATGTTTAGCCTGTACTGAGCTCTGTATTACTAAGCTACCGTGATACCAGTTCTCACCTTTGTCCAGTCCAATGCCTGGCACCTACACCAGCAGTCCTCAGGGTACACCTGCTCCAGTTTCTCAGGGGAAAACCCTGGACATGAATCTCAGCGAGAGTGTACATGACTGCAAGTGACTTGTTGGACTTGCCTAGCTAAAATACATTCTACAATTCCATGATTCCGTGATTCTATGATTTATGATTCTATGATTCCATGATCTTGGTTTCTTACAGGAAGAAATACATGGGGATATTTTTCCCGTATAAAATACTGTTAAAAGATCATGCCTGTCAAGAATTGATATTTATTTCCTATAGGGAAAATAATATGATTATAATCCTGACTACATAAATGTCGGCATAGTAAAATCCCAAGAGGTGTACAATAATTCTCCTCTTTTATTGTCAGAATTAAAGCCATGGCAATCCCTTCACTAGTAAACACTTCTGTGAGAAGGATTTGATATAATTAATTGTTGTGCATTGTAGTGTAATTGCAGAGAATGATTACAGCAGCTTTATGGGTAGATTTAAAACACTCAAGGCTACCTCTCACAATGAGGAGAAATTAAAAAAAAAAAAAAAGTCTTCAGAGTTGTAACTATGCAACCGAAATAATTTAGAAGCTCTTACAAGCACTCATTCTGCATGAAAGGTCTGGCTCAGAAGAAGGAAAAATGTTGTTTGGTATATGTCTTCTCTCAAACAGTTTACAGCCATGTAATAGATCTTCAGAACTGCCCAGATAATTCCCTTCTCTGAGGATGTAGACAATAACCTTGTTGAATTTTACATAATTCATAAGCTTGTGCCTCTCTTGGTAAATGTTCTTGGGCTGCATGTAACCTTTGAAAAATTCTAATGGCTTAGCAGTAGAAATCCTTTAAAAACGTTGGCTATATCTTAGTAAAAAATCACATTCATAAAGGGTTCTTCTCAGTAGCAAGTCATCTACTGCCTTCTCAAATAAGGTTTTCTGAGAGGTCATATGATGAAGAAGCCTATAAATCCAGAAGCAGCTAAACATCACCAGTCACTTAACCAAGTAACGACACCTGATCTCTGGAGAAATGGAAGTGCACACACAAACAGCCATAAAATGTACCAGCCTGTTGGTATTGCCCTTGGCAACATGCAATGGTCTGGGCATTACCACTGTGTTGAACACTTGTCATTTTAAAAAGTCACTGAAAATTTGTATACCTTTCCATGGAAACCTACCAACACTCAAAACCCTAACCAGAGAGTTGGCAACCATGCTACGTCCTGGCCAGATGTAATACAGCCCTGAATCCATGCATAATTAAATTACTCAAAACAAAAGACAGTATCTTCTGTTGCAGAGAATGCGCAAGACTGTCACATCCCAGATGTAAAACACATGCCAAACTGGAAATGCTCCATATTTGGCACGTTTTAAGATGAAGGATGAGTTTCAAAAGCCAAACAGTTCAGAGAAAGTAGGGCAGTGTTCTCTGTCCTTGAACAGACATTTGCACTTCAGAGGCCACATATTAACTTAAAATGACTGAATGCCATCATGCTAGATGATGTTAATGATGAATGCAGATGGCAATGTCTGCCACGGACTTACTTTGATTGGAGTAATCATGTGCAATGCTAATTAAAATGAGATTAAAGATCTCAGATGAAAATTTTGGAGCACACTTTTCACTGAGTGAAAGATTTTGTGGCTGCATGCTCTACAAATGTTTACTCCATTAGTAAACGAAAATGATGAGAGCTGACTTCAGTGCTCTTTCCTAAACATTTCAAATTAAGAGACAAGTTTAAGTTGATAACACAACTGTATTTAGGTTTACAATTTTGATAACATTGCTGGCTCTATAAAACATACTGGCTCTATAAAACATACTTTCACAACCTGGCAGTTGGCCCAGTTATAACACAAATCGAGATCTTGACTCTAAGCACTGTTGTATGCATGGAGAAGTTAACATGACCTCGGGCAACAGAGATCTAAGCACACTCATCCTCACCTCCTCCTTTCAGTTCTCAGGCTGTAAGTACAATTGGGATCTCTACATGTTGAATTGCAAGCTCTAGTCTTACTTATTTAAGAGACTGACCTGTCATTTCTTATTTTCTACCTCATGAATGGCACCCAGTTCTGTTTGTGCTCAGTCTTGCATATATATATAAAAATAACACATCTGTTGATCATCAGCCGGGGTGATACAAAATGAATGCAGCCAGACCTCTCATTTGGTAAAGGAACAAGGCAAGCCAGACAGAAAAAGATGCATTTTTTTCCTTTGCTCTTTCATGGTTTTGGACAATGACAGCCCAGTCTTACAGGATACCACACTATGTCCTGCAAGCACTGAAACTTTGATCAGAGAGGAGAGTACAGCTCTCAGTAAAGTCTATGCAAGCTTTTTTAGCCGGGTAACATGGTAAAGTATGTTAGATACCTTAGCTAGGTTCTGCCATGCCATGGGGAATATCGGAGGAAATGCTTAAACGTAGCAGCATCACTGCAGAATATTATTTCTTGAGCAGAGGATATGAACAACTCAGTTCAACAAGAGATCCACTCTCCCACAGAGCACACATCACCCCTCTCTAAGACAGGAGCATCATATTTTTCTTTCAGTTAGAGAAGGACCAGCATGATCAGGACTTGACTGCCCTAACACCCCCAGACAAGTACTCTTCCAAAATGAGATATCTAAAAGAAACAGCAAAGAAGTGTTATCCAAATCAGCCAGAGGGTTTAACACATGAAGACATGTGACTCTCTGTGTGATGAATTAGAGGTATCTCCACATTGGAACACATGTGCAGATACTGGGGAGCCTGTTCAGAGCTCAAGAGCTTTCTGAACTTGCTAACATGTCTGTATGTTTTCATACAGCTGAGTCTGCTTATTCACGGGTTGCTCGGGCAGTTCTTCAAGGCACTGACCTGTAACTCATTTTTAGTGTCTTTTACTGCAATTTTAAAGAAAAATAATCTCAATAACCTTACAGCTTTCTAACAGCACTTACGTGACAGGCTTGCTATTAACAACTTCCCTTTTTTTTTTTTCTCCACAACTGATAAAAGCACATCTTAAAGAGCAGTTTCTCCTCTTTCAGATATTTTATATACTCAAGTAGCTGCTTGCTTCCACTCTTCAGCACTTTTTGGATCACATAGAATAGAATCAAGAGCTCTGCAAGCTTTTCTCTATGACAGTAGGGGGTCTTTTTCCAGTCAGGAGATTAAGTCTACTTTTTAACTGGGATAGTAAATTTTTAATAAAAAAGGAATTACTTTTAAATTATTTAAGTTTAGAGCTGTCACCAGTGTTGTGATCACACCAGCATCAGAAAAATTCCTGTTCAGTATCTTCCAGAGTGCCTTTGACAAACAGGACCCTGGGTTACACAGAATAGATGACATTTTGAGGTTACAAATATAGTAAGCCCTCTGATTATTGTGAGATGTGGATAAACCACTGAAATAGGGAACAGAGCTTGTTAGAAACTAGTGAAACAGATGTGCTGAAATCATGATTTGTCCCTCTTAGTTGCCTTATTAGAAAAACAGCAATAGGAATGGGTGTGATTATCAAAAGCATGAAGTATATGCACCAAATTTCCATTAACATCTTTAATTTTTTTCCTCAGTTCCCAGTTTTTCATGGGTTTGGGAAAAATGTTTAATATCTGCACAGTATTTTGAATGTGAAAAGTACTAGCCAGGTGCTAAGCATTGCTGCTGTCTTCTGGGGAAATCCTCCTGCTTGTAGAAAATAAAGAAACACAATTCCGAGACGTGAAGCAGAAGATACAAACATTTAGAGCAAGCTGGATATCAGGAATATTTAAGAGTCTTGTTTCCCTGATATTATTCCAGACTTCAGAAATGATCATTACACTAGGCTAATCCCAGCAGTAATTAGGACAGAGCCTAACAGGTTTTATTTTTTTGCTTGGGTGCTTTTTAATCATTTTAAGGAATCCACATCAGCGTAAAACATGAGACAAGCATCTCACAACAGCATCAAAATTAATTGCTCAAAAACTGTTTGAAGTGAAAATACTGCCAGTGCCAAGCTGTAATATACTGCCAAACATGCAGTGGAGTGTCCACATGGCAGTGAAGACCACTGAAATGGGGACATTTTTCTTCCTCCACTTCGTGTAAATACTTCAGCATCTGAGGTATGTCCAAAAGTTGAGCTGTGTTGTGCAGCAAATTTCTATATCTAATGATATCTATTCTTGCAGACAGAGTAATCAGTGTTTGACGTAGAAGAAAATATATTAGCTTCAAGGAAACAGCAAATCCCATTGTGCAATTGCAGCCTATTGGCACCCCCCATGTCTATATTGTTAACAGCATTTTAAGAGTGAAAAATAGGATATGGAAACCCTAAGCTATCTTGCTAAGCCTGTGTCATAAACGCGAATTTAACAGAGAAACTTAGCTTCCTCAGCTAATGCTGTAAACAGCATTTGTAAGTTAGCAGCCTTCATGATTTTCTCGAAAAGACAAGGGCTATTAATGCATTTGCAGCACAGCAATATTTTTTACTGAATGCTACTGTACGTTCAGTGCAAATCTCCAAAATCTTCAACTCCCATATCGCTGCACTATGGCTGCTAATCTCAGTTTGTTACAGTTCAGGTACTGTGTAGCAGCTTTATGTGCATCCTTGAAATTACTTTCTTCTTCTGGCACAGATGGGAATTTGCACATAAATTTACAGACTCCTCTTTGCCATTTACTTGATTATGAAATGACAACAACATTTAGCAAGAGAGATCTTCAGCTTCTGTAAACAGTCCTAACTCTTCTGCAATCTGCCAGCATATCTGCATTTACACCACTCAAGGATAGTACTCTGAAATTTTGTCTGAAAATTTCCTTAGCACAGTTTCTCAGACACTAGGCTTTAAAGTATCATTATAAGGGACAGATACTTTATTCTACTGCTTCTCCACAGCCTTAACCCGTGACACCTATTCCCAACTCCTCCACCTTTTTTGTTTTGTTTGGTTTTGATGATTTTTTCTTTTTTTTCTTTTTTGCAGATGGGGAAATCCAGTGTGCAGAGGTCTAATTATTTGCCTGGGTTTAGTTCAGCATCAGAGTCAGAATCAGTCCTCAAATTTTGTAGCTGTCTTTTCTGCATTCTCAGTAATAGATATATTTCCACCCACTTGCAGGCTCAGCTTGAAGAAAACATTAGAAGAAAATGAAAGAAACCCCAGCGTAATTCATTGCTATAGCTACAACAGAGCGCACAGCAGCGCTGTGATGGAAGCAGCCTTTGCAATACAATTAAGATGCTATTAAAAGGGTTACATTTTCACATAGCGGCATGTCAATAAACACTCTCACGTTCTCCTCCCAGCTTCATTTCCATCTGGAGAAGCTGAACAGGTAAATCCTAAGTGTAGAGTGTAGAAAAAATGTCACACTCTCCTTGGGAAGTATGAGAACCTCTCTTCTCTCTCCTCTCTCCTCTCTCCTCTCTCCTCTCTCCTCTCGCTGCTCTCCTCTCTCCTCTCCCCTCCTTCCAGATTTCCTGTCTTAATGCAGTTACGTGTCTTCATGAAGTTGATCTCCTCAGCCTTAGTTACTGCAGTTGGGCTGAGAGGCACAAGTGTTGGCAGCATCTGTGTTATTAGATTCAGTCATGCCAGGTCACTGCAACCTGGTTGCCCTGTAGAAGTTATTTGAATTGTAGAAGAATTTGCATTCAAGCCTTTGCCATTTGCTGCCATGTTATTTCTCCAATCAGCAATTTCTCAATTCTTTATCATTTTGCTCCTAGTGGGCATCTGGCAAAGACTTATGCCATGGACTTAAATGAAAAAAGGATTGGAGAGAGCAGTACAGTTCCAGAAAAGAATCACTAAGAGGAGGCAGATATTTTCTTTATGGTGTTTACACCAGGAAAGAGGACTGCTATTTGTCCTTGGGAAATATTTTGTTCATTTTGCAAATTCTTAATGTCAGCTCCTATGAGCCAATGTTTACGTTGCTGATGTCTTTTTCTTTTTTTTTTGTCTTTAGCAAGTGCTCGTGTTCTCTGCAGGAAATGAGTTCTTCTGCACTGAAAAACTTAAGTCAACACTTTCAAAGCTATCGATCAATTACTCTGTGCTGCCTTTTTGCGATCTTGTAATTCAGCAGCATACGAGGTCCTATTTTAAAGCCTGTTGTGAAGAAGAACTGACAGTTTTTTGCCTTTCGGCTATGGACATGGACAGCTCATATTACTCAAAGGTTTGCCTGGCTTTAAGATCTTCCAGCAGGA
>NW_009716338.1:72968-102894 GCF_000703405.1 Apaloderma vittatum
TTGAAAGATGGCTTCAGAAAGGGAAACTCTTTCATGTCTTCTCTTGTGCTGGCACAAAAGGAATTAATTTCAGGGTACACCCAATTTTGTTTTTTCTTTGGCATTTTACAGGGCATTAAAGGGCCAAACAGAATTCCCCTTCTGCCTTCAAACCTCTGAAATCAGTATCGAGCTGTGAGCATGTGCCTCGATCCTTTCCATAATTTATAGGAAAACTGGCTATCAGCTGTGAAATTTGTATTCTACTTGGGTTTGTATTTTTTTCTATGCAGACTAAGTGAGGCTGCTGTTTGACTGCATCTCTGGTTTCTGTCTGAGGAATTTGTGCAGTTTTCAGCACAAATCCCAGTGTTGTGACATTTCAGATTATCCATACCCAGAAAGAAAAAGAAAAGTGACTGGATGTCAAGACAGGGATACTTTAAACTACTGGGTAATTCACCTGAAATTGCAACCTGTGGGTTGCACATTTTGACACAAGAGCCAAAAAGTCATTCTGTGATTCTTAAAGACATAGTAAGTTATATACTGTCTGAGAATATTCATTCTGGGATTCCCCTCCCCCAAGAAAATGAAATTAAAATAAAATAGTAAAATAAAATGTTTATTTAAAAGACAGTGAGATTTAAAGGGAGTATTGTGACTCTTTGTAACACAGCCTGTAACCATCATCCTCCCTCCTCACTCTCAAGTGTATATTCCTTCAAATACAGAATATAGTGACATTATTTTTTTAAATAATTGGTTTACAATAGTCCTAAGTATTACCATAGATCTCAAGGATCTGCTTTGGGTAGTTGTGTCTTCTAGGCAGTTGTCTCAAATACCCTGAAGCTTGCAATATCTTTGTCTTAGACCTAATCATGACCCGTATCTGTCAGCAGCTTTTAAAAATCCATTGTGGCCAGGCTGCCCACAGAACTCATTTTTCTTCCTTGTGGTTATAATCAAAAGAAAATTTCAGGCAGGAGAAGGAGTCTCAGTGATAACATAACTACTAGTACGAGCCAGATATATGATGACATCTGGAGAACTAAAGTAAGAGAACGCCTTCCTATTTAAAATTGATCCACATTTACAATTTTTATAATTTGAACATAATGGCAACAAAAAGAGTGGTAAGAGATGGACTAAACACCATGCCTTGAGTACTGAAAAAGACTCCACTAGCCAAAATTCCGAAAACTGTGGCAACAAAACAGAATATCTGTTTTCCTCTGAGAAATAAACATTGTCAGTCAGAATATTCTTACTTACTTCTGTGCAAGATGAGTAAGAGGTGGGGAAGTCTACAGACTTTCCTAGCACGGAAGTGCTCTTTTTCATGTCATAATGAATCTGTTTATACATTCCAAACTTCAGAGATTGTTTTTGAAGAAGAATTGTCCTCCAGTTACTGGAAAAGTGCAGGCAAGAAAAACTAGGAGAAGGTATTAACAAGACAGAGCATTGGCTGCTCTGTCTTTAAGAAGAAAAGGCATTTTGAAGAAGACAAGATATTTGTTTGTAACAGCTCTTAGTAACGGTTTCTGCTTGGCCTATAATGTTGTCCTTTGACAATGAAGGAGTCAGGAGTCAGATTTGTGTCATTGTTGCCTCATCTGACTAGGTTCTTCTGACAAGATATTCCTTCACATCCATACAGGAACTATATCATGGAAAACCACTGACAATTATTATGGAAATTAATTTTACTCCCTAATGTGGAGAAATGTACTAAATTCATAAACTCTGCTGGATGCAAGCATTTGAGAAATTATAAAATCCGTTTGTCTCTAGGCCAAAACTTGAAGACCTCATTAAGAGTTTGCTCAGTCAGTGGGAGGCTGCTGATAGAGTGAGTTCTTTCTGTTTTAGCACAGTCTTCAATAGGAAGCAATGCAATTAATTTTTGGTTTTGATTTTGAAGAAGGAGGATAATTTTGCAAAGATCCAAATGCTATTAAAGTCTAAAACTGTATTTTTATAGTACGAAGGTGAAGTGACTGTACGTAACCTCATGAAGACAATCATGAAATCTCTGAAGGCTTCAGATTTACAAGATGTAACACTATAGAAGTCAATAGATGTGGAGCAATAATGCCTGATCTGAACTCAGCTGAAATCTTCTAAGTTATGGAAATAACACAGAAGGTTGCCTGAAACAGCAGCAGCTATGAGACAAGATGTACTATTTGGTCAACCAGTTCTGTGGGTTCCATGAGCTGTTATCTGTCGACCCTAACCTATCATAAAGAGGTTTATTCCATCAAGTTTTATTCTGTGATGGAGTTGAACATGCTCCTGGTAGATACTGTTTTCTATAAAACTCCACATAATAGAGTCAAATGAATACTTCAAAAGCTCGGTTTTCATTAATATACCCTTACGGAGAAAAGCTTGGAAATAAGATGCCAGAATATGCAAAAAGCAGAATCAAACAAACTAAAGGGACAAATGAAAATAATAGATTTTAGTGTGACCTCATCAATGTCAAAACATTGTGATTGTTTCCTCTTTTTAATGGTTAGGTTTGGTGATTTCACTCCCTGTGTGGTTGACAATCCTCTGCAGAAACAGACTTAGATGGGGAAAAGTGCTGATCAACCACTATTACCAAGAATATTTCACAGCAGCAACATGTATTTCAATATTTATTAAATTAAGTTTCAAGACGATGTTGCTAAACTTCTTACCTTCTTTCCTTCAAACATAAAATTAAGCCCATGCTGCACTGAGCTCCTTGCAGCTCATCATTCCTTCCATCGCGTTATGCACACCCTTCTTCGTGGGTGCCCTGGCTCTCACGCCCTCAAAAGCAAGATTAAGGGTAACATCAGAAGTTCCTGCGTCCCATTTTTAAAGGTAAATTAAGCACATCTGAGCCTAGGTTTTGTTGACTTTCAATGAAGATTAGACTTTGAATTGCTAAGTCGCTTTGAAAATGTTACCCTAAGCAGCTTTAAGATTGACAGAATTTGCCTTAAGCTGCTTTGAGGCTGACAAGATGAAGCTCTGGTACAGCAACAGAAGCGCTTTGATTCTTTGCTCTTGGATGGTGCTAGGACCTAGGATAAGCCATTTTTTTTCCCCGCTACCGTGAACGAAGCTCAGAGTTTTGATAGTTTTGTCCATAATGACACTTCCCCTTCTGTGTGCAATTCCTGATTTAAGCAAGGACAATAAGCAACAGAACTGGAACTTTTCCTTTTAATATCTTGATTTAAAATGAATCTTGTGGCAACAAAAAGCCTAAAAATAAATCTTCCAGGAAAATCATCTCTGTTCTTCACCCTCTCCCTGCCATTAAAAGTTTCTAACTCTACTGGCTTAAGTTTACCTTGATTTTAAGACTTTCTTGTATCCTGTAGACTTTTTTTTTACCATAAACCCCTACTTCTACTTAACAGTTAATTTTAGATGGGAAATGTTTATCAAACATTCCTTAAGTTTAAGCAAAGTAACAATAGCGGTCTCTTGATCAAGTTCCTAAAAATAGTTTTCTTTAGTATTTGAGTAATCTGACCAATTTTAAGCAGATTACATGTACTTAAAGTTACACATTGAGATTTACCTGTGCCACATCATATGTGGTAGAAAAATAGTTTGCAGAGGCAGTTGCTTTTCTAATATTGCTCATCAGAAATGTTTCTTATCAAATTTATTTTTTGAAAAAGTAACTGTACATTTCAGTATGTAAAACTCATTTTGAAACCTCATACATCATTACCATTTCCTAAGCCTAAATCAAATGATTGAGTCATACCTAAAGCTGGAATGTGATACACATTGGTGTTATATGTGTGTGTGCAGGAAATACAAGACTGAGGTAGCAATGATAAAAATCTGGTTTATGTCTTTGTCAGATATAAATGAACAGTAACTCCCTCACCGGCATGTAGGTTATGCTAGCATCTTACACCTATTTTTCAAAAACATTGAATCATGCCCTCCACAAAAAATTTTTGTAGCTGGGAAATTTGTGGAAGAGAGCAGTTTAGTCAGCATATCTTTGTGTGTTATGTTCATCATGAACTGACCCAAAAATTTTCCTCATTTTACATTGCTTGATGACGTATTTAATGAGGCTTCCTTGAAAGATGGTCGGTGCCACAAGATTGTCAGTGTTTAAAAGGCATTTGAACAATGCTCTTAACAACAAAGCTTTAATTTTTGGTCAGCCCTGAAGTGGTCAATAAGTTAGACTAGATTGTAGGTCCTTTCCAACAGAAATATTCTGTTCTATTTCTATTTCTATTTTTATTCCATTCCATTCCATTCCATTCCATTCCATTCCATTCCATTCCATTCCATTCCATTCTACTTTGGGGAGGAAAAGCCTCTATAAGAACAACCACCTTTCTCATTTACAAGGAGGATGCATGAGGTCAACTGCATTGCTTCCACTGTAGGGAGGAGGAGCAAATTCAACTTTCCCAATACAGAAATCTACAGAAAGCATTACAAAATTTTTTCTGAAAATGTAGCTCTTGATATAAGGGGCTGTGCAGGACAAAGGAAGAATGCTGGACCACATTCACATTTGCATTACCCAGGGACCAGCTCGTTGCTAGTGGAGGTGCCCTGAATATCTGAGAATCTCACCAGGAGTATGGTGAGCACTGGTGCAGGCACTGTAAAGAAGTTCTGCAATTTTGGGATTTACTAAAAACTCAGCTGGACGAGGTCTTGAGCAACTTGAAGTAATTTTGAAGCTGACTCTGCTTTGAGAAGGGGGTTGGACATACAAGCTTAGTATCGTCTCCTCCAAGCTAAATTACCTTCTCTTCAGAAGGAGAAGTTGTTGAGACACAGGAGTTTATGTCAGATCATATTTATTACTTTTGGGCATAGCAAAATTTTTTAATACATAATCTGTATAGAACAACTATGAGGCTTTGGTGTCTGAGAGGGAGCAGTTTCTGCAGTGGGTAAAAATAATTCGCTTCACCTAGAAGTTCCTTAATCTATAAAACTAAGAATGGTACAGAGATGCTCCAGCTATGTGCAAATTCAGGTAATGTTCTTCAGAATGGCACGGTGATACTAAACCAGTCTCGAGAGCATTACAGCCATGTCAAAGCTGGACCGCGCTGTGGCTGATAGGGCTGTACTGTAGTAATTTGGGAACTACAGTGAGTCTGGTAGCTCAGCCATCTCCAGGCAGTGCAAGCACCCCTGGTGTGACTGTGGGTTTACAGATGACAAATTAGGTGCAGTGCAGAGATTATCAGAGGAACCTGGAGAGCTAGGTACCCACAGGAAAGGAAGAATTCAGAGTATTTACATTAAATGAGAAAAATAGGTGATGTGATTTCTCTGATTTGATGCCCTGTACTTGTAGAATGAGAATAATTCAGGAGAGTATTGTGAAGTGCTCAGAATGTGGTTAAGTGACCATATCAATGCCTGCAATGGGTAAATTAAACATCAAGGGTGAAATCTCTGATTTCAATAGAAAGAAGCATCGATTGAAGCTACACATTTTGTCAGAAAAGCCTGCAGTGTAAATTACACTGTCATTTAGCGTTTGCTTATACAAAAACTGTGCCATTAAAATTAATTGAGTCTTAGAGAATAACAGAGCAGAGATGTAAAAGTTAGTTCTGACATCCCAGGGAGTCATGGAAAAACAAACAAGCAAGAAAGAGAACAAAGAAACATTTCTGGCTGCAGAGATGTTTTTCTTTCACTTCACGTGGACAGGTTTTTTTGAAATATTCATCAACGAGATTTTTTTTTGCCTGGACCAATTCTTAGATTTTTCGATATTTCATAGGCTCATTTGCAAGCTGTAGGAACTTCATATTTGTTCACTTCCAACATGGAAACAGTGATGCAGCTTAGTGAGTGATTTAGGGGCTAAGCAAGAATCCTCTCTTTGGAGAAGGCTGTCTTTGGAGAAGGCAGGGTGAGGATCAGACCAGATGTGCCCTATTCCTGTGTGTTCCCCAAGTGTCTGCTGCTAATCACCATTACAGAAAGGACACCTGGCTAGATGCACCCTTCTTCTGAGCCACAGTAGCAGCAAAACAAAATTGGTGTCACTTTTTTAGAGGAAAATAGATACAGAAGGTGGGAAACTGAAACTGTCTGCGTGACTTGCATTGGAGATGACAGAAGAAAGGACATGGTAAATTTTCAATGTTTAAAAAAACGAACAAAGCAATCCAGATGAGAAAAAAAAAATCAAACACTTTTAATATCTGCAGGTGACAAATTAAGAAAACTTGTGGCTTAAGGAGAATCAGGCTGAACTCTTCAGTTTGCTGACAGTTTTTCCTTCGTGTAGGTGATGACTTTCACCAGTCAGTCAGTGGAGGAAGAGCAATTCCCAGCACCCAGGATCCTGCACAAGCAGTGGACTGCCAGACATCTAGTGGAGCTAGGAAACCTCACAGGGGCCAGGGAGGGTTGGTTACTGTGGGGCTGTGCAGTTCCCACATATGAGGCAATCCCAATGTTATATGAGAAAATTTTAGACCAGGGTTACCCTGTGTCTCCTCGATCAGGGCTTGTGTTTGACGAATAGAATTACTTCTGAAACCTGAAAGTTGCTAAAGTGTGTAAAACGTGTTTCATTAAATAGCAATAAATAGTGTAAATAGGAGTCTCAACATCCAGACATTTCTCTTATGTTCAGCTCTGCCGTTCCTACCTCTGGCCTTATAGGATTGAACTCCATTTTGTTGTTTAGCACAACATCTGACTAGTAATGAAGATGACATCTTTTTAATAGTCTCACTAATTTAGTATTTCCCATCAAATACCAGCTAAGGAAATATCTGTTTCTCTAGCAAAATCTGAAACCTTTCCTTTCCACAGCTCTATGATTTATCACTGCAGTTTTGTCAGTAAGCTCTGTAAAGTGAACCAAGTTAATGGAAAGAAAAAGCTTGTATTGTGTCGAGTAACCTTCATTTTTTCTATATAAACAAGCAAGTCAGTAAAACATACAATGCCATGACAAAATAAATATAAATGAAAAAAAACTTTAAAAAAAGGACTGAATGAAACTTATCTTCAAAGGTCCCTTTGCATTATGATCTCAAAATCTGTTTCTTAAAATCCTTTTCTGAAGTTAAGAGCAAGAGCTTCTCTTCCTTTAAATAATAGGTACAGGCACTATCATCTTTGCCAGAAAGTCATTGATTTAGAAAACCCTCACTACAGCATGCAGTGGATCCTGAGGGATAATTTCAAAAAATTCTCCCAAACCACATCTGAAAATCTTTATATCTCCTGCAGCTGTAGTAGTAATTTAGTGCCACTAATTTATCAGTCCCATTGCTTTACTGGTCTTTAGTGAGGTGAGTGGAGATGGTACGTTTTCTTGATTTTGTTTTCAAGAATTTGCATTAGTGTTTCTCTCTTTACACAAGAGGGATCTCCTGCATGCATCAGTGGTGATGTCTGTACTTTCAGCTAATCACCAGTGTGAGCCTATGCCCAAGCCCAGACTCACTCACTGTTCAAAGACCAGCAGACACACGGAGCAGACATGCCTCTGCATTGCCACACTCTGATGGGACACTGAGAAGAGGATGTGCCCCTCAAATCTTGTGACAACCAGGGTACAAAACAGGACAAAGAAAGGCTGTCCTGGCCTTAAGACATTATAGGCAGCAGCTTTGACACACTCTTCTACCTCCTGAAATACTTGTCAGCTCGTGTAAGACCAGCCTGAAGGAACCAGGGTACCTACTCCTGCTAGAGCAGGAGGTGAGCACCAGCATAAGGCTATCAGCAAGGAGTCCCTTCCAGCCATGAATCACAAAAAACCAACAGGAGTTAGAAATTCAGACACATTTGTCATATTAGTGTTTCTGGTTGGCTACTGCAGGTATCATAGAATCATAGAAAGGTTGAAGTTGGAAGGGACCTTGAAGATCATTTGGTTCCAACTCCCCTACTGTGGGCAGGGACACCTCTCTCCCACTAGATCAGGTTGCTCAAAGCCTCGCCCAACCTGGCCTTGAACACTTTCTGGGATGGGGCGTCCACAGCTTCCTTGGGCAACCTGTTCCAGTGCTTCACCTCTCTCATGGAGAAGAATTTCTTCCTTATATCTAATATAAATCTACCATCTCTCAGTTTTCAGGCCATTGCCCCTTGTCTTATCACTACAGGCCCTTGTAAAAATCCCTTCTCCAACTTTCCCGTAGCCCCTTTCATGTATCGGAAGGCTGCTATTAGGTTACCCCAGAGTCTTCTCTAGGCTGAATAACCCCAGCTCCCTCAGCCTGTCCTCATAGCAGAGGTTCTCCAGCCCTCCAACCATCTTCATGGCCTCCTCTGGACCCACTCCAGCAGATCCATGTCCTTCATGTACTGTAGGCTCCAGAACTGGACGTAGTGCTCCAGGTGGGGCCTCACCAGAGCAGAGCACACGCAATGCACTCGCTGCCATGAACTCGATCCTTAGTGCCTAATTCATCTCCTCCCTTCAGGTCAACACCTTTCAGTTAGTGAGATCAGTCTTTGGGAGCTCTGTGCTCAAAGCTGGAGACATTTTTGAGGAACTGCAAACTTGAGTGCTTCATTACTCAGCATCGTTTCTGTCTCTGGGACTCTGCCACTCTATTCATAAAGCAAGGATGGATGGCATTTCTCTGCCATGAAGCAGAACAGTGAGGATAACTACAGTAAGGATTGTGCAGCATTCAGATGCTAAACACCAATTACACAGGGCACTGGGGTGTAATAGAAAGCTCAGGAAAGAAAAGGCCATAGCAATAAAGCTAAATGAATTATTTACAATCAACTACAGGATGTGTTTAAGGATGAACCCACAGAAGAGCCTTTCAGACCTGTCAAATCAATGCAACCATCTGCACTTGATGAGTCAGTAGACAAAGTTTAATAACAAATCAATAAAATAAATAGTAATAAATTACGAGGATGTTATGAATGACTCAAATGAGTGGAAGTGGAAAATATGAAGCCAGTTTTTTTAAGGGATAGCATAAATAAATTTAATCCGACTTGAGTAACACTATACCCATGGACCAGGAATATCACCTGGATTTACAGAAAGCTTATGACAGACTTCCTTACCAAAAGTTTATAACATGTAATAGATCTAGTGGTCTAGGAATGAAAGATTAGTAAATTTTTAAAGGATAGGCAACAAGAGTTAACAAGTAAGATTTTATTTTCATAACAGAGAAATTCCCATAAGCGATCTAGAAAAAGTGATGAAAAATGAAGCAATAATGTTTATTGAAGACACTGAAGTATCAAGGGAAGTAAACCCAAAAATGATTGAGAAGCCTTGCAGAAGGATTTCAAAATGTCAAGTGACTGGATGATAAAATACTTGATGAAATTCAGCACCAATAAATGCATAGGGGATATCAGTCCTTGGTAAATGTACATGTCGATATACACCTGCTAAGCAATTCACCTCCAGGGAAGAAACGCTGGAGTCTTTGTATATTTCTCTAGGAAAAGCTGAATTCAATGCTTGGCAATATCCACATGTTAAGGAAATTAATGAACCAAACAGAAATCATTATTAACGTACCATGATAAAGAGACCCACACACCTCTACTACAGACAGTCTTGATCCCCTCATCCTGACCTAGAAAAAGCAGGGAAGGAGCAGAGAGGTGATTTTTTGCACAGGAGCGGATTATAGAGAGTAAGCCTTCCCAGCTTTAAATAAGAAGACTAAGAAAAGTGCATAATAAAAGTTAACGAAATTATGAGGTTCAGGAAAGAAGGAATAGGAGACGTTTGTTCTCATAACACAAGAAATGGGGGAAATTTCAATTTAACCCCTAACAGATAATATACAGTATGCAATTAATTAGTGGCTGAAAAATTTAAATGGGCCCAAAAGAACTCTTCTAAAGAAGAGAAGAATCCATCAAGGACCATTTTTATAGTTTCAGAAGATCTGCTATCTGATATTTGAGATAGAGTAATGTGTGGGAAGGACCTTTGGTCCAGCTGAGTTTGATGGTCATGTTGACCCTCACATAATCACCCTACACCGAGGTATCTTGGGTTTGATCTGCATAACTTGAAAGAGTAGGCATCTCTTGATGGTTACTCTTGCTTAAAAGACAACTTTTATGTTTATGTCCTGTCATATTTGTGGAAACCAACAAAGGAATTCAAGGTGAAATCCCATGTGCATGTATGCAATGCATAAACAGAGTGGGATCCTCTCCTAGGGCCAACAATTTTTTTCAGGCTATGTAAAACACAGTTTATATCTCTGTTTCTTCACCTATTCCTTCCTTCAGAGAAGGCTTAGAGATATGAAAAACACTAATTGAGAGATGGATATTACCACTTGACTATTTTTATGTTTTTATCAAAACATTTCTTTCAAACAATGTCCTTCCCCTTTCTTTTCCTTTCTTCTGATAGCTAGATTTAAAGGGACGGTGCACTTAATTTTTGTCTGAAAGCAAGCTACTAAGGATTTTAAAATAATTTAAATCAGCTTAAAGAATATTATTTTGGGGTAATTTTTTATTTTTCTACTGTTGCGTAGTGTTGCATGATTACACTAAATACAAGGATTCAAAACACATCGTAGATTTAAGGGCACTAAAAAAATCTTCCTGAAATACAAATTATACATGCATTTAATGAAAAACTACAATTATTTTTTTTCTTATGGGATTTTAATTGTAAAAGACTTAGTTTATACAATAATCAAAAAACCCTACCTATACATGTTTAGATTTAAAAGATAGCGGATGCATGCACATCTTTCTAACCTAGCTCAGTAATATTAGGATTTTAACCAAACTGTTGAATATATTTAATGTCCTCATACAACACTATATTTCTTTTTGCAGTTAATCCAAATATTCCTCATTTTTAAAGAAAATGTCCCACTACAAATCTAGTTTCTTTTGCCTTTAGGTAAAGAGTAATTTCCCAGAATCTTTTTCTCACAGAATCATCAGAGCTGGAAGGGACCTCTAGAGATCATCTAGTCCAACCCCCTCGATAACCTTATTAGTAAAAATGTTTGCATTTCTAGGGAAAATAAACTATTAAATTGGATATTAAATAAATGCTGAAGCAACCTCTAAAGAAACATATTAAAATATTTTAATATATTTGCACCTCATAATAAACTAAACAAGACAAATAGCATCTTAATGTTCATGAAAAAATGGCTTGGAGAAAAAAGATGTCATGTATTACCTAAAGACACCTTTGTTCTTGTCTCTTGCTAAATGATTTACAGGGTAAAAAATGAAGTGATTAACTTCTAGTTGACAGAAAACAGTAACATGGGTCTGTAATGATGGCACCTGCAAGTGGGATAGCGTCCTACTTATCTGCATTTTAAAGCAACAGCTGCTGGATCTTCTGCAATGTCTGCAGAATTTTAAAGAGAAACAAGATTAGAAACAACAGTACATCTTGCTACAAATGCCATGAAACTGGCCCTCAAAACACAGAACTTGAATAAAAAGTGTTGGGCATATATGAAATGATTATGATGTGGAGGAGTAGCAGCTCTTATGACTCTTGCCATCTATGGAAGTACACTCTGATGTTTCTAAATCCACATCACCCAGACGATGGTTTCACTGTGTACCAAACTTCCTCTAGACTGAGACATTTGTCCTGAAGATCTTTCTGAATCTGACACTTTTCCTAGAAGAAGTTAACTATGAAAAGATGTCGAGGTCCTATTATCAGGTTATATTTGTGCAGTTAGACATATCTGCACAAGGGACTGCTCAGTCTTGCCAACTTGTTTGCAACCTCCCTGTTCAAGGCTAATCCCCTCTAGCATTTATGTTCCACACTGCTCAGGGCTACTTGGAGACCAAGTAATGTCCTACGGCCCTGAGAAATCATTGTTTTATGAATGTGGCCCTCTTCCTCTTCAAAGTGGCTGAAATAATGTCAATAGCATGTCGTAGCCTCATGGACCAAGTTTTATAGCATGACAGCAGAATAGTGTTGTGTGTTCTGAACAAGTGGCATGAGGGTGTATGGGGGGAGTCTCTCTGACTGTGTCATGCAAAGGGACCCAAACCCAGCGACATCTTATCCATGCTACCCAAAGAAATCTCTGAAGTGAGCATTCCTAAAAATAACTTGTCTGCATTTGCTCAGGAAGGGAACTAGTTAGTTTGCTCAAAAAAACCCCCAAACTTAGGAGTAAATGAGCAGTACAAGGTGAGCAATCAAGGCCCTGGGTGCAAACTGGGCTGCTAGATTAACTGGATTACATAGTCATACCCAAAGAATTGTTCCACAGTAGCATATTTTTAGAAATAATGTCATTTTGTGGTAAGATAAAGCCATATCTAAGATATCCCACTGCAGCAGCTGGAATTTCTATTATGGAGTGAATTAAAGCCATTAATGTGAATGTGGCTCACAAATTAACTATGATATTCTCTTTGCTAATCATTGATATTGTCTTTAAAATGGCCTGCTAGTCTAAGGGTTTCTTTGGGAGAAAATGGCAGCTCTGGGAGCTCTACAGCAGCATGAAATTCCAGGCTGGCAATGTGATTTGTTTTAGATATAGCTATGACTGTGATTGTAATTGCTGTAGACTTCCTTGATGATAACTATTCAGAAAGCTTCAGGTGATCCTGAAAATCAGAACCATTTCTAATCTTACCTCTTTGATAGTCACTTGAAGTACAGTGTGAGTGCCTGTCCTCACTTGTACAACTTTGGTCTCAAATTCCCAGAAGAGTTGGTACCTAATACAGAGACTGAAGCCAGGCTTTCAGCAAGAGCGGGAATTTAGACATATTTTAGAACTTAGTTTTTCCTCTAAGCCAAATCTGAGGCAGAGCATTTGAACCTAACCCACCCCACAGGTGTTGCGATGCACTGTGAGGCAGTTCCATTAAAGATGCATTTGGCCAAACTCCCTGCTTAGCACAGCAAAACTGAATTCCCTGCTCAACGCTTCCATTTACTGCGTGCGGAATTTGTGTAAGGTAGGCACCTTGCCTCACACTCTATAGATCATGTTTTATGAGATGCAGTGATGCCAAAGCTGGGCTCCAGTAGCTCATAATATGGCCTGAAAGTTGTATGTATTTCTGTCAGTTCTATGGGTAGCATGGGAGTCAGCTGCCTGAGGATTGCTTAATCCTACAAGCCACCTTGGAAAAGGCTTTTAACAAAGTCAGTTGCAACTTTCTCCCCCCATCAATCAGCAATCATGTTTTTTATACAGGCTCCTAAATTCTCCACTTTGTCGAAGTCTATTCTCCTTGAGTGACACTGAAAACAGTTCAGTATGGAGGGTGTTGGTTCAAGGTCTGACCCATCTTGTATTGACTTGAGGAAGAACAAGAGTGTGTCATGTTGCTGAATGGCAACATCAATTCCTTGAACATCGTGCAGTGAGATCAATGAAAATAAATCAATATATCACTTTGAAAACGGTGTCTTGGAAAGCAGTCTCATAGGCTTTCCCTTAAGAGATAAAAGAGCTAAGGAACAGTATTTTCTGCAAATACAATAAACCGAATGCTTTGGAAAGTCCTACAAAAAAATGCATTAACCTCCTTCACAGACTGTCACCAAATGGGATTATCTCAAAGCTCACTTACTTTGCTCCCTGTCATTAAGAAGAGCAGCTCATCCCTGAGTTTTACTAAACAAAACCTAGAGGTTTACCAAATAAAATGAGAATATCTTCTGCCTACATAGCATAAGGAAAAGGATGAGAATAGGATTTGAAATAAGGTAGGAGTGATGTGACAGCAACGAAAAAAAATATGTCATTACAGAGGCCTGGGAGAGCCTGAAAAATCTGAACATTAAAACATAAGGACTGTCACACTACCATGTCTTCGTGCAATTTAAGGATTATGAATCTGAATTAAATGCTCTTGAAAGAGTATTGCTCTTATGGTTGTATTAAGTGTCGATATATGTTTTCAAATAGTTAAATTTCTTCTGTTTTCTGCATCCTATGTAATTAATTATGAGGGATAATTTGTTTGAGAAGAAGACAGATTGGAAGCAGAGGGCATTCATGGTGGTCTAATTATGGTTTAACTGTCGTCTTCTGAAGTTTGAGAAAATGGCCAGATTACTGAATGGATGAGAATTTATTGTGACGCTGCTGTTATATCAAAGTGAATTGTAATGGTATTCGACTGAACAGAATTCTTAGGACACTATTGATAATGGACACATTATTGATAAAGGTGTATCTTTTCCCATTGCTGTTTTATTTGCATATTGATGAAAAGACCTGAATGGAGTAATCTGTCAGAGAAGTGTAATCCCTTTCTTTCTGAAACACAACAAAGACTTAATCCAAATTAAGCTACAAAAAATCATTTGAAACACACAACTGGACTGCAAGAGTGGAAATGTACCTCAAGGGATGGACAATAATTCCAAAATGCTGCCCTGGGGAACAAGTACAGAACACTGGCATCTCACTAATTTACTTCTCTCTCAACCCCCAAAAACTAATTGATATCTGTAACTGTAATCACAGTGAATATCCTTTCGATTTGTGCATCACATCCTGAGTCCTCGACAGCCAAAATCCCATCCACTGCCCTCTGAGTTCCAGACAGACACAAAAGCTGAAGAGTTGAAAGATGTGAAACGACGGTAGCTGTCTTACTGAAGTAATGAAGGGCTGAAAAATGTGACCGATGAGCTCTTAGATAATGGATTAATGAGCAAGATGCCTGTAGTTCATCAAAGGACTAACGCAAATCTACACAAGGTACCTGTGGTTTACTCTGGAGAATGATGTGGAGACCAGGAACCATCCAAATATAGCATGAAGGAGATGGATAGAGAAAGAACAGAATGGAGCGATGTCGATCATTTCGGGTCATATGCATATTTCATGTATATTAACCAATTAGAGCATAAAAAAGGTATGATGGAAAATAACTTGCAGAAGACCATGATTTAATGTATAGAGAACAAATAAAATATGAGTGAAAGAAAGATGCAACTTGAACTTTTTAAAAAGTTTGAGCTACTAGGCAGATGCTACTGTGTGATGCTTCAGCACTGGCACCCCATGTTATGTGCAAAAAGGCAGTATACGGGGTGGATGCAGGGACAGGCTACAAAGAAGGAATTTAGAAATGTTGCACAGGCATAATGTCATAGGAAATGTAAAAACCAGCCTCCTTCTACAGAACGTGTTTGCTCAGCAATCCAAAACTATATCTAATTTTTTGTTTTACCAAGCACAATTACCAATTAATCAGCCATTAAGGGAAACTTATGTCAAGCAAAATATTGGCAGAGGAAACTTTAGACTCCCTAATAGATGGCTGCTTTTGTCAGTGAAAAATGCTAAAAAATCCAAAAATAAATTCTAAAATTAGTTAATCAGCCCAAATAAATTTTCCATGCTTCTTGTAGTTGAGGATGATTAGATTATTCTGTGTACACACTGGAAAAAAAATAATTCACAGAAATAGAGAATTTTTAAGTCCCAGACTATCATGATTATTTAAACATATTTATATTTTCATACAAACATTCCTCAACAGATATAAATAGACTAAGTTGCTTCTTTTGGTACTCCATTCTTCCAAGAATAGACTGCATAGCCGACTTTTTAAATGGTCTTTACCCCATAAAGTCCTATTATTGTGTACACAGTGTGAGCAGAGATAAAGCACATCAAGAAAAATATATCCAGTGTTTGACTTTCAGAGATTGTAATGCTTCTGGTATAAATATCACCCAGAGAGAATCTTACTGAAGTATTTGACCTAAATGTCAGCAAATCTGCTTTCTAGCAGTACTCAAAGAGAGTGCTCCCGAGCATCTCTTAAGGGTATAGCCTTTTTGGTATGTAATAAAGACACAATTACAATAAATATTCCATTTTTTATTGACTGAAAAGGCAAAATCCTTGATTTAGAAGACTATACATCTAGATTAAGGGTGGTGACAGATCAAATTCCAAGAAACTTGGACTGTATCAGCTCATTTTCAGAACAGCTCTGCAGAGAAATAATAGCACTGAAAAGTCCATAGAGACTTTCCTTTGTTCTACTTCTCATAACAGAAATGAATGAAAGGCCAGATATGTGATAAACTTGCCACAGAAAAGATATGGTGACAGAGTTTATTTGAATCAACATGGTTTCTTCTTGATTTGTGGTTCCAATACCCTGATAACATGAGAGATGTCAAGGAGGGGGAGACTGGATTATCGTTTTCTTAAACATGTTGGGATGTTACTGTTTATTTCACGTCATAACTAGAACCAGAGCCAAGGTCATATTGACCTGAAACATAAGCATGAGAAGTACTCATCTTATCCTGCTACAAAAACTCTCTCTGATGAGTCTCCTTTTCCATTTTGGCTGCATATAAAAAATCCAACCTCTTTTCACACATCTAATTCAGAAATTGCAGATAGAGAGTGATCTCAGACTCTTCAGAATTCTGTGAATTAAAGTGTCTCAGAAGATGTATTCAAAATCTGTTTATCTCCAATAACTGTAAGCAGGTGTCCTACAACGAACAAAAAGCTCATTGTAGTACTTCAGCATCACTCCATATCTCTCTAACAATCTAACTGTGTATTTTTAGGTCCTAAACCAATGGAGAATCCGAGCTCCTCAATTCCAGAATGATATCACTTATCTTTCTGGAGAAAGAGCTCAGATAGGATGAAAAATTATTTGTGTTCTTTAAACAGGTAGAGTACTTCTAAACAGTAATTTGAAGTAAAATTCTTGTTAAGATTTTTCTCTGAATTGTGACAGCATATGACTCCTTGATTCACACCACATTAACCGTTATACTGACTGCAGATGGGTTTATTGCTATTTGTAGAAGACATAATTATCAATGAACATTTAACAAACACATTTAGAATATTTCCCTTATTCCATATACTTATTTGTCTGCTCTTCCCATATATAATAAAATCCAATTTCAAATTGATGTTCCCTGTCCCTCTGTCATATATTTAGAACCCAAACCAACTGGTATTAAAACAAATGCAAATCTTTTGTGTAGTGCGCTGGGGTATGTAGTGCCTTTCCATGGAACACTAAAAGTGACTTAATATTTTTATAAAATTTCCTGAAAAAACAACATTAAAACTCGAGCATAATTGATATGTCTTTTCTTATATATTCAACCCCTAACAAACTAAGCAGGGTTTTATCTTTCACTCTTCTTAATGCAAATTAAGAGCTGCTGCACTGAGCCAAGGAAATGAGAGCAATTAAAGTTTGGGGAAGGGAAACTTTGACCTTTCTGTACATTGACCACATTAAAAAGAAATATATTCTTATGTCAGTCCATCACCTGATTGATTTGTAATGGTAATACAGAAAAAAATAAAAATAAGGTAGCTTAAGAAGCACCTACCATGCAGCTCTTTCACACTCTATTAAGAGGAAAACAACCTTATCTTCTACAGGCTCTAAATTCAGCAATGGCCCTTGCATTCAGCTGGATAATTTTCAAGTCACTAATTCAGTCAAATTGCCTATTATTTCATATCTTCAGTGAGATAAAAATTCTGCTTGCTGATTGTTATTTCTTATACATTTTTTCCTCTAGATTTCCTGCAGCCCAAGATGCTGCAATCCTCAGGCAAAACCATCTGTTGAATTTAATCCTAATTTAATTTTTTTTTTTATATTCTTAAAAGGAGATTATAAGCGAGTATTGCTAAATGAACGGGTATTTACTACTTGTGCAGCAGACAGACACAAGGTTATAAATTGATTACTGAGGACAAGGAATTTAAAAGAAATTCCTGTATTTCTGATGATGTTCTGTTTAAGCATTTTCTGAATTTAAACAGCAAACAACTATATAAAGGAAACTAGAAAAGCCTTCAAAAGTACACAATCTTGAAAGCGTCAAGAAAATAAAAGATGATTATATTAACACAGTAGTTATAATAAAAACTCATACTTATTGGCCTGTGTAAAAAGGCAACATATTCAGATATTGAAATAAAATCTCAGGCATTGGTTGAATGAGGTCAAAGTTGCAGGAAAGAACAGTTATTTGCCACAAACCCAGTGAAACTCACTTGGCTGCAGGGAAGTGCAGAAACTGAGCTTAATGCTTGTGATTATTGCACCTGCATTAGGAGATATTGTGAGCTGCGGCCTTCAGTGACCTGTCATCTTCTAGCAGTAACCACTAGAGCTGGTTGGATAGTCAGCCCAACACAGAAATTCATACGAAGTACGTAAGGGTCCACTTCCATTAATTCATATTTTGGTTTTTTTACTGCTACTTTAATTAATCATTAAATTATAAGCTGATGATTAGATTTCCACAAACTTAACAAGAAAATTCAGGTCCTGTTCAGATTTGCTAGAAGATCTGCTAAAGTTCATGAGCCTTTCAAGGTGAATCCAGATGCAAATACAACTGATGAAGGGAAAATTCTGACTTTCGCTCCTGGAACATTTCATCATTCTGACTTGAAACCAGGGTAAAGACTGATGACACCCATTGCACTTTAGTTGTGGGTGATTTCAGCCAGAATGAAATCATGGGAATCAGATTTGAAGAAATGCCGTGCACTGAGATCATGCTGTTCCTTGTGACTCTAGTAGAGACTTTGAGAAGCTAATTCTGACCATGCTAAAGCCCGTGTGGCTCATCTTTTTTTTTTCTGTAAAGAAGGGCAGGTGTGAAATCAGGACTAGACACTAGAGTGCTAAGTCTAAGTTATTTTATAATGTGATATATTTGTTACCAATATATATGTGATGTATTTGTTATCAAATGGATGTCATAAAAATCTGTCTGTAATGCCACATCTGGATCAGACACTGGGTCAGAATAACTCAGGGAGCAAATGTACTTTCTGGAGCATCTCACAGGACATTATATTCACAGATTTGTCCTGCTGCAGAGCCTTCTTGTAGCTGCCTTCCAATACCTGAAGGGAACCTACAGGAAGGCTGGGGAGGGACTTTTTACAAGAGTGTCCACTGATAGGACAAGGGGAAATGGGTTTAAGTTGAAGGAGAATAGATTTAGATTGGACCTTAGGAAGAAATCCTTCAGTACGAGGGCAGCAAGACTTTGGAATAAATTGCCCAGAGATGTTGTGGCTGCCCCCTCCATGGAGGTGTTCAAGGCCAGATTGGATGGAGCCTTGAGTAGCCTGATCTAGTTGAGAGGCGTCCCTGCCCATGACAGGGAGGTTGGATTAGATGATCTCTAAGGTCCTTTCCAGCCTAGACCATTCTATGATTCTATGATTCTGTGGATGAGGCAGTGGCCTGACTGGCAGTACAGAAAGGACAAAATCACTTTCAGTGCTTATACTGAGAGGGTGATTGCATTTTGAAGCTGCAAATCACGTTAGAAACATTGCTTCTGCCATGTTTCCTGCAATGCTACTGAAAACGATTTTGATTCTATTTAGTCTCGGTTAATCGGTTTCCAAGATGATAGATATCTGTTTCCTTGTGCTGAAATGCTTGAAAAAAAACGGGGACATTTTTCAAATCTAAACTTCTTGTACAAGAATAGTTCTTGAAGTATTCTCAGCAACAGATCTTGACAGCCAAACAAAATCTGACTGGCTGGGTACAGAAGGGAACAGTCACAAAGTCTGAACTGTGGCTTTTTATCTTGAACCATCTGCAAGAAAGTGGCAATATACTGCTTGATGTCCATTAGGCCATTCCATTTTGTGACTGATAACCTATGACCCTTATCTGTAGAAATTGTCTTACAGTCTCTCCAGAAAGGAATAATTACAACAGTCAGTCACTGCAACCTCTACTTGGATTCTAAACCGTCTCAAGGACATCAGGGAAAGTGTGTCTGCAGAGATAATGCTTTTAAAAAGGAAAAATTACAGACCTTTTTGGCTCCCACAAAGAAAGCAATATTGATAGTTTTTGGAAATGGAGAGGACATGTATCATTAGCAGCATACTAAGGTAAAAACTATTCCAACCTGGCATAACTAAAATGTAAGTTGTTAGAAACAGCAGGTTACAAAAAAATTCCTTGCAATCCATCAAGCAACTACTTCTTCTGTCCTAATTTTTCGCAAAGTTTTCAGTTGCTGCCCACTATGCCAGGACCCTTTTGAACAACTAGGAGGAAGATGTGGGACCAGAAATAGCAGCACGCTGTTGTCTTCTCTGTAAGCAGTGGTTTGTAGAGCAGGAGGTATTATGTGGTGCTAGCAGGTGTGTTGATAATTATAGCAGCACAATACATTGGGTGAAGGAGTGGGGTCACCTGTAAGGTCAATTGAAAAACGTAAGAAAAGAAATGGAATTTATGGGAAGTGGCGGAATGTTTCATTATAATTCCAACCTAGTGAGGAACAGCTGGTAAAATCTTCACCAGACAGCTCTGTCTGTGTATTCCTTTATTTGTTACATTTGTAGATAAAGCAATTAGAGTAAGTACTTGTAAGAGAAGCGTGACCCACAGTCAGAGTCTTCAGAAGAGGTGAAATTGGAGACATAGCAGAATGCAGATGTACACACACATATATATAGGCACACACATATGCTAATCTCTGAAATATTTTTACGCTCCATTTGCTCTGAATATGAAGCACATTCGGAGAGGATCAAATCCCAACTGCCGAGAGGGACAGAGATGGAGCCTGCATCCCCACCCCTCTGAGCCGGATTCCCTTGGACACCAGTTTCCCCTGTCCACCGCATGACCACCACTCACAGCAAACTTAGCAAAACAGCTAAAAGCATCTAAAGCAGGATCTATTCAACATGGTGCCCATGAGGCCTGAGAGGACCTGATCTTTTCGTTTCAGGACTTTGTTCCAAGTTACAAGAGCGCGGTGGCAGGGATTCACCAAATGAAGTTGCTACAGATCTTCCTATGATCCTCCCCTCTGGCAGGGAATTGCCCACATCCTTTCCAGGCTCACTGTACAGTTAGTACAGTCATTTCTATTTCCAGTGAAAAATAAAAGGGTCAGCAAAGCCTACTGGTCCCACTCAGCCTCATCACTTAATTTAGTTAGGCTTCTTTTTCACAGATGGACTTCCTTGCAGTGAGATAAAATATCCTCCTCTAGTTTTTTTTTTTTTGGAAGGCACTTCAGATGGGAATTTTACTTCCCGTCTCACCAGGGTTATGTCCCGTTTCAACACCGTTCTCAGCTTTGCTCTGAGGCAGCTAATTCAGAGAACCTATTCTACAGTGTCTTTATAACTTTTGCATGTAAGATTTCAGGTAGAGAACTCTTTAATAGGGGCCAAGCAGTCTTATCTCCTTCACACTGGCAACTGTCCTAGCTTGTGCTACCCCAATGCACAAATTTAGATTTCTAATTTTTCACTATATTCCCACAAGCTTTTACTTCAACGGATTTTTCTTCTCTGTGTTCATGCTCTAACTTACTGTTGTGTACTTTTCCAGTTGAGAACCGCACAAACCGATGGTGTCCTATTATAGCTGTTGACATGGAAACATCATAAGAAACTGTTTGTTGGATAAGACTGCTTTTTCCCATAGAAGAGCCACAGTTTAAATGCATATTTTGCTGACTCACTTTCAGCCATTTTAAGCCACAGACAATTTACCTTCATTGCCTCTTCCCCCGTCCTGTGACAAAGGATCATGTTCTGAGTCTCTGCTTAAAAATGAGGCTGAAACTGTGACTACTTTGGTCATAGAAATTTCACACAAGCCCTGTTCCCACAGGTGGCCAAATTCTTCATCATCATCTTCTGGCTTGAAAATTTTTCTAGCTGTTACTTTCCTGTTGGGCAAAGCTCTGAACCAGAACGCAGGCAGTCCCATTAGGGAACTGGAAAGCAGAATATATGTGCAATGGAAAGCTATTAGAGCACCTCTTAAGAAAAAGGTGCCCTGCCTCTTTAGAGCAGACATCACATGTCAAGCACATTACCTGTTCTGGGACATTATTTCAATAACTTACAAAACAAAACGGTAAGGAAAATGGCCAGAAGTATGTACTACTTGCTCCTACTGAAGCTGCTAATAGAAAAGCTGTTTCAGCAGGCATTAATAATTCAGCACTTAGGACATGATTTCAGGTCTCAGCCAGTTATTTCATATCTAACAAGTTTTACTGATAATGTAAAGATGAATTAGGCAAGAATAGCTGTGATAAAGAGCTGCTTTATATTCTCCTTCATATTCTGAACTTTAGACAGAGCTTGTTATCTGAGATTACTGTAGGCTGCAGTTTACTGGTGTGGGGCTCAGTCCTCCAAGGTGCTCAGTACCGCGTGGGTTAGCTCTTAATCTTGAACACAAAGTATCCAATGATTTGCAAAGCCACGACCAGATGGAAATAAATCCTCTTTTTGTCCCTTTTTGACACAACTGGGGAATCATCCCTCTCTAAAAGGCCTGCTGGGCTGTTGGTTGATGCTGCAGCTAATGGTGCATTGCACCACGCACCAGGAAGGGATCAGTTAGACTCGTTTCACACCAGGTACCTAAGAGTAGCAGATATGATAAACATAAAGATGTGAAGTAGAGAGATGGTGTCAGATACAGAGATGAGACGGTTTTGACTGATGTGTTTACATGTTCAGTTTTTACTCTCCATTAACTGCTGCCTCTTAGTCTGTGAAACGTTAATAAAATTGCAAACGAACCTCATTTTTCCTTAACTGCTCGTTAGTATCAACACTGCAAAAATATCAGATGAGTAAGAAATATAGTATGAGTTAGATTACCACTGCAGTAGATTCTGAGGTGGCTAATAATTTCAACTGGCTATATATGAAATATATTTATTTTCATAGTCCTAGGCTATAGGTGAGGCATATTGTTATATTTACAGCGTCACAGTTTGGGGTGCTTTTTTAATGCCATCAAACTAGAAGCCTGAAGGCTTTTGAATTGTGAATACTCCAAAACTGATAATTCTTACATCCATCTTTCAGCTGAGAGTGGCAACACCATTGTGTGCCTTAGTTAAGGCATTCAGTAAAGGACCTACGAAAACTTCATGGGCATAATAGAAAGAAGTGTGAAATGCTCACAGCTCTCACTGACATCAGTGAGAGGCCACCTGAAAAAAACCCACTCCAAAACAGCCTCTTTCAAGATATTTCCTGTTCTTCAGTTTTTTGTTGAATTTTTTAATTTCTCATTTAGTCTGTACTTGGAAGCAGGATAAGGAACATGCTACTTTTTGTAAATGTCAAAGAAATTCTCTCCTAAGCACATAAACGTTCTGAGCTTCATAAGATGAGCTAATATTCTGAATATTCTGAAAATCATACTTAATCAAGACATGTGAAATGAGTAACTTCCCAAGAAAGTTTAAATTTTCCAGTCAGAAATGGCATGTCAAATGCAAAAGCCCACTTCATGAGTGTAGGCTATGGATGTACTTATCTGACCATTTTCAAACATGTCTGCTAAACACTGCCATAAACCCCAGCTTTCTGTATCACACCGTTTATAACAGATTTTCTAAATGCATGTTCTCCATCAAAACCAAACAATGTCTAGGTGCCAAACTCACCCACTTTCAGTCTCTAGAAATCTAGATTGACCTATAGTCCTCTGAAGCCTGAAGGAAATGGACATTGTGATGCCAGAGCTGGAAACATGAACTCCTCCAGCATGGCTACCATGCACTGAGTATGTGTGGATCCTCCACAGTGCTAACAAAAGTGGTAAATGATTTTAGAAGAAATCTTGGGGAATCAGAATATGGGGAACATATCAGCCTCTTTAAACTGGACTGTTGGTGTTTCAAAGCTACATTGCAGCGTCTTATTGAAACACACAGCAGAAGCACTCAGAAACAGCCAGAGAGCCTGATGTTACAGCTTCTTCAGGATATGTATGTGCATACCCTGCATGTGCGTGAGAGTGAAAGATATTCTGTGGGGGTGGGATTCAGGTCACACGACTTGAAGTGTCTCTAAGATAGATGTTTACATCTCAGCTAATCACCTGAGGCTCCTTCCACTCAACTGTGAGAAACAGACATTTTTAGGGCATGATTCGCCTGAGCAATTTTAGATGTCTACTTCTGGATGAGACGAATTGTATTCTGAAAGCACCAAATGCACTCCACTTGCTTGAGAGAGATAGTAGGCAACTAGCTTAAGTGAAGATGTTTGAAATATATATGTAGATATAGTATACATTTAACATTAACATATATGTAGATACAGTATATACTTAGCATTAACATGTATGTATTTGGATTTTCTTTATATACATATATATATACGTATATATTTATAAAACGGTTTGAGTTGGAAAGGACCATAAAGACCTTCTAGTTCAAATCCCTCTGCCTTATAGATATATATTTATGTACACGTATATTCTTTCTCCTTGCAATGAATATTTAGATATGACCATTTCATACCTTTCTCTCTCCGGTTCCCTCAGTACACCCCTTCGAAAAGCCTTGATTAAATTATATAATTGTAACTTTTCTCCTTCCAGATCGACATAGCAGAGCTTTCCATCACCTAGTCTGATGCTATCCTGTGTTCAGATTTCACGGCCACAGGGTCTCCAAAACTGCATTTCTCATGTTTTTCAGACTATAGCCTATAGCCTATAGCTGCCTGCTGTGCAGCTCTCCCAGGAGAATTTTGCCCATGGAGCACTGAGCTGATGCTCACTGGGCTGTGAAGGTTCACTGCCTCAAAGAGGACAGGAGAATGAGTGGTGGCTCTAACAGACATTACATAAAACGAGCCCATGATGCCAGGTTCACTCTTCACAAACTGCCTCAGCCAAATTCCACCTGTAACTCAGCAAAGTTGAAAAGCAAAGTCTCTCTAAGGGATACGGCATCATACCATTTTCTAAGGAGTTCAGGAAATGTGTATGAAGGTGTCTAACACCTAATGAAGAATTCATTGTGCTGGAAATCAGAGTAAACCACCCAAAGTAGCTCAACCTTGACTTTATTTCAGTTGCTGCTAAGTTGTTATGACAAATCTTCAGATTCTGTTTCTCACAGCTCAATAAGAAATGAACCAGAAGACACTCATTTTAAATACTTAGTGCTTTGTGTTAGTACAGCACATACATATCAAAGCTATGAAATATTTAGCACTAATTACAGTTAAAAGACAATAAAAATATGACGGACTAGGAGGCGCCTCTTTGCATTGTGCACAGTTTTTGTAATTAGTTCACATGGGCTGGAACAAAAAGATTGTTCTTAAACTTCTTCATCTCATTGGAAAGAGACTTTGCCCTTAGTTATGTCCCACTGTAGTGATCTCCCCTGGACAGCTGGTGAAAAGGCAGCTGCAGAAGCACTTTTGAAATGACAGCTGGATCCAGCCCTGTCCCAGATCTGATTTCCAGTCCCATCTGTACAATTTGCATTGTACCGCTACATTTAAAAATAGTAAACCCAATCTGTGCCCTTACACAGGGCAACACCAACCCATGATTAGGGGGAATGATGTTTGGTCACCGATGGTATTGACCAAATTTTAAACACTGAATTGGCAATGAAAGGGCTGAGGTGTGTGAGTGAAGCTTTTGAGTTGTTTCTGCAGAGTGATATACCTCCACAGTGCCTGTTTGTGACTTTGGACAATTGGATTTTTTAATTATGGACATTATTTCAGTCTAGTTTCAATAAAGTTTAAAAGGTGCCATGGCTGTTTATTCCAAGCTCATCTAAGTATTTTCAGCAACAGAATGTAAGAAGGCAGTTCTTGGATGCCAGATGATTCCTCAAAACCTTTTCTTTGTATATCTAGTAGCAATTATTGAAGTATCTACTTCTGCTCTCAGAAATCTAGCACAAGTACTTTAAGCTTAAGAGAAATCCAGTAAATCAACAGGAAAAACCCTTCATCATACTTAAGCTCTGTTTCCTCCAAAACTTGGCAATTTTATACTGAAGTTCCAATAGTTGCTCATATTCATCAAACTTTTAAAAGGGCTGTACTTGTCTGGTGTTTAACTCTTTAAAATGTTGTCATGTTGCATAACCTGTGGATTAAATAACATGATCTGGCATTTCCTAAGAATGTCAATAGTTACCTCATGTAGCTTGAAAAAGTTTGCCTATGGATCTGGACCCAGAAGGACAAAGCAAAGCACATATCTATGTCAAGACCACCAAACATATAATTTTTCAAGAGCGGATTTTAAGAACTTGAGCCAAAAAGACAAAAAGGAAGATACGAATTTGCACAAGAAACATTAAAACCCCTCCTATGTGTGTATAATGTACGGCATTTAGCTGGTCATAGTTTTGTTTACTTTCCTCTTTAATCATGAGCTGATGGCTGAATTGCAATGAATTAAAAAGGATAAAAGATTTTTTTTAGCCTCTCATTTCAGCTATTGGATTCAAATTCAGTTTATTCATCTTCACCAATAAATACATTATAAAAAATAAAATTTGCTATGTTTCATATCCATTCTCCCACTTTCTGCTTTTCTTTCTGTATTTCTATTCCTCAGGCACTTTTAGTGACAAAAAGGATGTGTGCTCCCACAAAGAGTTAACATCTCCTAGTGCTCTGTGCTCCCCTGAAGTCTCCTACTTTGTGTTTAGTGTCATGGACTTTCTTATAACATCTCAAACAGAGATATAGAGTCTGGGAAACAAAAGAAACTGGTGGTACTGAAAAAAAAAACAAACAGAAAATTCCTGAGAAATATTCTAGGATGCATCAGAAAGGCTATGATGAAGATGAAAAAAAGAAAAATAAAAATCAGAAGCACCAGAATACGTACAGAGAAAAGACCATGTCAAAGAGCTACACAGTTTCTTCTAAACAAATCTCTCCTGATCTCTTTCTGGTGGCTGTATGCACTGCTTAAGTGTGATTTCTAGTTTCATTCAGCCAACTACTTCTAGTCCTACATTCGACTCATTATCCCCATATTAAATTTTACCTCACTTAATTTAATAGAACTTCTTTTATATACCTCAATTAAAAGCACTGTGCTATTTTAGCAGGGGATGTATGGGGAAATCACAGACTGTATGGTAGAGAAGAAAACCCTGCATCCAATGAACCCTCCATCCACTGGCAGATCTGTTTACAGAGCTTTGTTTTTCCTCATCCTCTTCACAATTGGCTCTTCTATGAGCCAATAAATACAATTATTTTCAATTATTACAAGCTATATGGACCTTAATTTATTTCCTTGCACTGCCTAGAACATAGTTATTTACTTTGATTAAGCTCTCTGTCTAAAAAATAACTATGCTTGTACTCAGTACAGTAACTATGCTTGTACTCAGAGGGACAGCAAAATCACTATATACCAAAGAAAGGAAAATAGAAAACTTGAATCATAAATTTGGCATTAAAGCTACAGATTTGCAACATATGGTAATTTGTTTCTAGTTCTCTTGCACTTGCTGACCAAAATAATCCATAATAAATGTTCTCAGTTATAAGAATTCAAAAAAAATCACCCTAAGTCTCAGAATTTTTATGTGGTCTCGGGCTGCAAAGAGTTTATCAACAAACTGAAAATTTAAGTCTCTGAAAACAAGCACATTTCTGAATCCTTATTTATTTTTTTCCTTAGTGCCAAATGCAGACATAAGCTACCTTTGTAATTGGTGTGCATGATTTGAACTAACAGTGCCTAGCACAGTGCTGCAGGTACTGCTGCGCTACAAACACATTATAAAAATATGGAAAATACAGAGCCTTTCAAACTGTTCTCGAGTTGGACATAGCCAATTGTGTGGATTTGACTGCGAAAAAATTATGCTAACAAAAGCGACTGAGGCTTTTGAGGTTTTCTGCTTGAGAGGTTTGGGGCATTTTTTTGGAATGACTCTGAAATAAAAGAACAGGTTTTGCATATACGGTTTAGGAGGTGATATTTAGATATTCAGCTAAGACATCAGAGATTCCTGCAGTGAAGCACCAGGGCATATCAGCTCATTGATGCACACAGAGCAAGACTGTAAAGAAGAACTAGGCTAGTCCAGATGCGGCACAGATCTATTACCTTGGCTCAGTGTTCAAGCTAATAAGCCTCAGTTCTCAGCAGAGCTTACCAGGTCGATGCTGACACAAAGGTAACCGAACTTTGCTGCACCTCAGGTTGGTAACGTTACAGAATCAAAGAATCATTGTACGGTTTGTGTCAGAAGGGATCTTAAAGACCCTCTAGGGCATCCCACCTCTCTGCCGTCCAGGACCCTGTTCAGAACCCTGTGTTAGCCCTTTGTGTGTGCGCAGGAACTGACATGTTGTTGTTCGCTTGGTCTTCTTGCAGCATATTCACATTCACCTGGCTTACCTCAAGCAAAGTAAGCTTGAATGTGCCCCTACATGTCCAACGACTGTAGCTTTTCATAAAATGTAAATTCAGCGAGCTGACCAAAGCTCTTGACAATAAAGTCACTCTGTGTCAGGTTTGGAAAAAAACTACTGCAAGTGGAAGAGCTCCAGAAGTAAACACAAAGCCAGAGAGGTCAGAGAAGGTTCGAGATGCATCAAAACCTTTGAGACTTCCAACCTGACCTTGCCTGATAACGAGGTCACTGCTAACAGTGATCCATATCCGTTCAGTCCTCACTCTTTCTGGCAGAGGTACCAATTAGTGCTTCATGTGCTTGCTGCCCACTAGAATAAGACCATCCATGCTAATATCTAACTTTTTCCTTCCTCCTCTCCTACCTCACCCCTTCATGATGAGGGCATAATGACAAAATGTAGAATTTAGCCTTAATTGGATCTCTGCAATGTTATTGCCTGAATTAGCTCCCCCATGAATAATTATCACTGCCTGGAGGCTGACAAATTGCTTCACTCTACTTCATGATTGTCAGGAATTTCAAATTATATGCTGAGCATGGGGGAGGGAAATGAAAAGCCTACGGAAGGATAATTATTAAGATTATTAAAATATTTGGCTTGGAGTCCCATAATCTCCCCAAAATCCCCAAAAGGGTGAGTGACAGTAAGAACCTTGCTAGGGGTAATTGGGCAACACCCAGTCTTTCAGCCAGCAATGGCTGAGGCAACAGACTTGTACAATTAAAGCGAGACTATGACCTCTGCTACTGCCTGGCTCACAGGCAGTTCTTTTGTTATTCACTACCTCATTCAAGCTATGTACATCAGTTTGCTTAGCATCTCATTTGCATACCTGATCTCGCTGGGTAGATGGCAAATTCTTTGCAGCGCAGACTGATAGAAGGGTAAACGTGCAAGGGGATAGCAGCAGACTGTCATGCATTTAGAAAAGCATGTGACAATTCTTGCTTTGTAAGAACAAGGTCTTGGGGAAAAAGCGCTCTTTAAGAGAGCAATCATTCCATGTCTGGGCAGGACCCCACACAGAAACGCAATGCGACACTACACTACAGCACAATATCCATCTTAGATATTGAAAGAGCTGACAACTGGTAAGAAATCTTCATCTCATAAAACCAAATCACTATAAAAGTATAATGCTATTTGAAAATGGCTTGAAACAATCGGATTAAGCAATAGGGCTTTATCTAATTTTCACATTAATGATGCTCTGCCTGTAAGATTGATGCCTTTCTGAATTTGATTCAATGCAGTTCCTCAAACTTCTATCCCACCTTGTTGAACCCAGAACACAGAGGTCATGCATAGACAAGGAAGCTGCTGACAAATTCCCAGGAGAAAACTCTCTCTGCTTACCTGACATACAGTGACCTCTTCTGATTAGTCCTCAGGGAGCCAGACCCAGAACTCATGCTGTGATTCATCATCTGCTCACGCAGGTCATGGATTTTTGCCTCAAACCGAGCGTACTCTAAGGAGATAAAAAATAAATAAATCAGAGAATAAAGATATTTTAGTTTTCTTGACCTACATAATCATTAGGGCTGCTAAATGCAAATTAATGTTGAATTAATGAGTGTAAGGCACATCCTGAAAATTGAGGTCTAATAGAACCTTGCATCAATATATTATCTTAGGTAAATACATGCCATCTTTATTGCTGCACCTGAACATTTCAGCACTGACTATAGGAAAAGTCAAATAGCTAGACCCTCTCTCCTGCAGTTTCAGGAAAGGGAAAG